>NW_008629089.1:0-39019 GCF_000691845.1 Merops nubicus
GTGCCCGCGGCAGGCCAGTCTCGCTCGGTACCATTGCGAAAAGCGCCGGCAACAAGCTGGGAGGCTGAGCACTGTGCTTGTTTTCATTAAAAGTAGTAAAACCGCATCCAGCCCTGCCATTAATAGGGAAGCGTGGCTCCCAGAGAGCAGCAACAGCAGATGTTTGTTTTTAATCCAAGTGGAAGCTACCCACGGCATTTTGTTGATGAGGGTCATGTTTGTCCTAAACGGCTGACAAAATCCAGCAAACATTTAGATCTTACAGAAGCAAGGTTTTACCTGACTTATCAGCTGCAGAAATACTCTGTAACTAAAAATAAATCCAGTGAAAGTTGTTTTTAAATAGATAAATATAAAAACTTTGGACACCTTTTTACATTTTCATTGTCTAGATTGAAAGAAGCCAGAAGAAAAAAAAAAAAAAAAAAAAAAAAAAAAAAAACCAACAGAGAATTTAAGTGCAAAGAAATAAATGACCTTAAAAAAAGTATTTTATTTCTATCTACAGTGCTATTAAAAATTGTGAGTAAAAACATCTGTTTACCTCTTGTGATTTTGAATTGGCATTGCCCCATAAATGATGAGAGCAAATGCAGGCCAAGCTGTTGGATCCACAATTTGCAAGTGATACACAAGCTGTGCTTCAGCACCACTGTTACAGGGAGATAAGCTGGAGTGCATATAGTACATGGTAGAAGGATATGCTCCAGTATGTAAACCGATGCTAAGAAAGGCACTGAAGCTAGTATTGTTTATCGGTACCTGGCAGTAGATGGAGCCATCTGGAAAGAGAGCTGTGAGGGTACCAGGGTATGTAATGTTGGTCTTAAATACTGGCCTTGGTACCACAGGAAGGACGTCTATGAACCAATTGTCCACGTGGAAACTGCAGGCAGCCTGGCTGAACATGCCATGGTGGCCAGGGCACCTGACACCATACCGCTGGTGTAATATTGCCCAGTTTCATTCTCCAGTTAGAAAGTGGCTCTGGTCTTTCAGTCATCTTTGGATCACCCTTGTAGAGGCTTGCAGGAGCACACCAGTTATCTCTGTGCTCCAGCTTCCTGGTCACTATCAGCTGAAATAGCGGAGCAGGTAAAATGTTTTGAACCTAGGTGTTGGTTGAAACTGGAACATCATTGCTAAATTAATCATTCATTAAATAGAAAAAGAAATTCTCAGAAATGAACAATATTTCATTATCCTGTATTTGAACTCTTTTCCCTCCTCCAGTGAAAGAGGTGCTTCCTGTGGGTTTGCAGCAGAGGAAGTGGAGGAATAGTGAGCTTTCCAAATCTCTCATGAAGTAGAAATAAAATAAGAGGATGTAGTTCCTTTAGTGAGCTTCTCACAAGAGTCAGAGGAAGAAGGTCCTCGTCTGCCTTGGTGCAGGCTCAGCTTCTGCCTCTTTGTACTCCAGTTTCCTCTGTGAACCACATTGTTCAGGAGTCTAATGACTGAACCCAGGAGTTTATACGATTTGGATCGTGTCTCTCTTTTTTGAAATCAAATATATACAAAATTATTCATGGCCACAGAAAAGGGAGTAAAGACATTGAAAATAAACCCTGTGCTGCTTGGAGCCCTGATAGCTGCAATAACTAACTGGGGGTAATGTTTTATACATTATGTTATTAAATATTTTCTTTAATTTCAGTTCATTTTCAAGAAACTGCATCTCACTTAACATGTATTTACATGAACTCTTGCTGGCTTCCAGTATTTATGAATCATTTTGCACTGTGGCTGGAGCACGGATTTCCTGTAAAACACAGGTCCGTCCAGTATGCACTGTGAGGCTCTGACCGTTACCAGTTCCCCGAGCCACTCTGTGCCCAGTAATAGCAGGGCAGTTTTTACTGTCAGTTATATCAGTTACAACTCTGTGGCCCTACTGACTTTGTCAAATTTTCGCAGATTTATTATTTTTAATTCCACTTCTACAGAAAGAAATAACCTTTGGTGAATGGCTTTATAGTTGGATTATGAAAAGCGCACACACTAGTGGTAGTCAAACACCTAAATGCAAAATGCTTAAATGCCAGCATATCTTTTTAAAATGTACGTTTCAGTTGCCATGTCACAGGATCTGCATACTTGATGTCTGATTTACAAGCATAAGTTGGCACTCAAGTCATTTGCATGCTGGGAAACCATTGATTTTACAGCCTGAACGTACATTTAAATGGATGAAAATCATGACAAGGGTTAAAACCAGATATTTTTATCATGTAAAGAACTCTTGTAGAAATACTTTTTCCAGAAGACAGTATACATACATTGTAGATATTTGTCTAAATTGATCAAAACCCAGAGGTAGTCAGAGAGGTTATTGAGAGTACAAGACAGAGCATCTAAACTGACATGAACAAAATCATTCCTCAAAGGTCATTACATTGCTTCAGGGTGTCACTCTTGCTGCAAACAGTTAATGCTGGGCAGCTTTCATCTGGTTTTCACGCAGGCAGTCCAGAGGAAGACATACTTGGTGGTTGATTCATTATGAAACACACAAATCATGTACGCTGACAGTGCAGCAAAGTAATCTTTGAGGCAGAGGGATAAAAACTTGAGTCTGTGTAATGTGTTCAATGTCCTTATACTGGTGAGAGGTATGAACCAGGTCACCATGAACCCTTGCCTGCCAATAATATCTCTTTGAAATTTCTGCTCCAGGCTAGACCCAGCCAAAGAGCAACTTGCTCCCTTCCCAACCTGACAAAGATGTCTGCAGATCTCCACTGCTGCTTAGAACCAGTCCCCAGGAAGCCATACTGTAGCCAACATGAGGTGAACCTCTGGTGCAGTCTTACCTTGACTACTGTGTGCAGTTCTGATCACCACATTTCAAGAAGGATGTGATGGTCCTTGAAGGTGTCCAGAGGAGGCCAGCAAAGCTGGTGAAAGCACTGGAAGACATGACCTGTGAGGAGAGGCGAAGGACTTTGTATTTGTCTGGTCTGGAGAAAAGGAGGCTGAAGGGTGGCCTCATTGCTCTCTACAGCTTCCTGAGGAGGGGCAGGGACGTAATGAAATCACCAGGCATCAACTGAATGGTACATGTGAGTTACCGCTAAAAGAGGCCAATCTTTATTTTCTTGTTAGTGATATGCAGAGGAACTATTTTTATTAATATAAGTTAGAACATTAATTTCAGGTAATAAGTAGGTATTTCTAGTGATACTGTCTCACATAGATTTAAGTATATTTATTATTTCAGTCAGTTTGAGATCGTAGAATCATAGAATCATAGAATCATAGAATCATAGAATCATAGAATCATAGAATCATAGAATCATAGAATCATAGAATCATAGAATCATAGAATCATAGAATCATAGAATCATAGAATCATAGAATCATAGAATCATAGAATCATAGAATCATAGAATCATAGAATCATAGAATCATAGAATCATAGAATCATAGAATCATAGAATCATAGAATCATAGAATCATAGAATCATAGAATCATAGAATCATAGAATCATAGAATCATAGAATCATAGAATCATAGAATCATAGAATCATAGAATCATAGAATCATAGAATCATAGAATCATAGAATCATAGGGGTTGGAAGGGACCTCGGAAGATCATCTAGCCCAACTCCCCTGCCAGAGCAGGACCACCTAGAGTACATCACACAGGAAGGCATCCAGGCGGGTTTTGAATGACTCCAGTGAAGGAGACTCCACAACCTCTCTGGGCAGCCTGTTCCAGTGCTCTGTTACCCTCACAGTAAAAAAAAAATTTCCTGATATTCACCTTGAACCTCCTATGCTCCAATTTGCACCCATTACCCTTTGTCCTATCACAGGTCATCAATGAAAAAAGCTTAATTCCCTCTTCCTGACACTCATCCCCTTACATATTTGTAAACATTGATGAGGTCACCTCTCAGTCTCCTTGTAAGGTCCATGAATCATGCCCAGATGTGATGGGAGCCCATGCACCATTTCACAGGTTATGGACATTCTTGGGAACTTTTCATATAGCAAATCAAAACTTCCATTTAATATAGATGCTTAAATTTAATATGGATGTCCAAGCAGTAAATAGCACTTCAAGATGTTTGGGAAGTCCCCAGAGGTCTCAGGTATGCTGATTACTTCACACTATGCCTTTTAATAAATGATATCCTGGTTACCTATTACTGGGTAAGGGGTATAGTTGTGCAACTTTATTTTCTTTTGTACAAACACAATAGAAACACGTGTTCTGTGGTTTATAATAGTATGTTTTATTACATTTGTGAAAGAAGGTATTTTGCAAGCATGTGATGTTAGAATTCCAAAAATATGACTGGGAAATAAAATATAATACAGCCTTTTGAACTGCAAAAAAAAGAAAAAAATAATATCAAACAAGACTGAAATGAAACACTTCAGACTAGATGGCCAGCCTGAATAGTCCAATGATCTTCTATATTATCAATAGTCTTGATAATATTTTTATGCATTTTGCCAATTATTATCAAAGGCTTCTTTTTAAATATTTGTATTGTACTAGCCTACATATGATTAAAATGCGAAACACTCCTGATGTTGAGTGAGTTGTGTTTGCTATATGATTGCAGTCTGATGCAATTGACAGGAATTTTAAATATCTAACTACATATTAATAGAAATATGACATCCATTATCATATTTTTCCTCTTAAATTATTAGCATTGTGATAGATCTGGAAACAACTTTACATACCATCTTGAATTAACATAAACCAGGCTAGAAATATGCACTTGTGAGCAAATTTTTTGTTCCAGGCTGAGGCAGAGCAGCTGCGCTGGAAACAGGGTAGACAAATGATGGAGTTATGGAGGAAAATCCCTTCTCCTTCAGCAGAGAAGTCCCTCTTATCTTAAATTCCCTGTTAATATGAAAGTTTCTACCCTCTAGCGGAAGTGCCTATTGTGATCACTAGTCTGGAGTCACGGCTGTATTTCAGTGTCTGCCTCCTGTCAAACTGCTCAAAGTATTAAGGATTACTTGTGATATCTTGGCTTGTAAGTGGTTTTCTGGAGAGATGTCGTAACTAACTTTTTCAGCATTCATTTATACTCCAGCCACTTAAGTCGTTACAGTCTGTTCTGGGATAAACTGGTAAATTTATATGTCTAGATGACAGTGTAGAGCACTTTTTTTTTCTTTTCCCCCAGTTAATTGCCTTGCACTATTGAGTAACAGCATCATCTCATTCCCTGCGTCCTTCCAAGGATGTCACACAGGCTGGCACTGATGAAGTTTTGTGAAGCTGTATTACTCCAGGTATGTTCACTTCCTATGTTTCAACAGCTATGTCACAAACTTACCAGAAGCTATGCAAAGTGACTTGTCCCCTGCCAGTGAACATACTTCTTCCAGAAAACAATCAACAAGTTCTCAAAATGACATTCCAGTTCAGTGATTTCTGAAATTACAATTGCATTGCAGAAAGTGAGCATGCTTCTTATTTTGGCACCTGGCACCATACACACAAGGCTGACCTCTACGAGCTCTTTCCCATGCATCAGAATGACATGAGCTCTTCCCTCATACTATTAGTTTATTTATTAAACTTTGGTAGGCTATCTGTTCAGACTTACTGGTAATTCTTATCTGACCAAGAAGATTACTGACAGGTTCATCCATTTTAAAAGGAGACTGGAATGGATTTCTCATTTGGCTGTCAGTCCGTGTTCTTCATTTGTCAGAAAAAAGTCAAAGCTCGCTCTTCATTTGTCAAGTCTGTCTTTCCCATCATATACAGTGGGTCAGAGATTACAACTCATCTCAAGTACTTATAGCAGATATGTTGCAGACTACAAGATGGGATTGCTCGACTTTGAAAGACATGTACAGTAGCTCATAGCAAGTGGTACAGGACACTACTGGCAGGCTCAGTGTAGCAGACTCCTGCCCCACACCCAAATACACGTTTCCTACTGTGCATTTAAAAAAAACTATCAGCAGGATTTTCCTAAGGAAGTGGTTGTTGGTGTTTTTTGCGTCTTTTTTTGGTTTTGTGTTTGGTTTGGTTGGTTGGTTTGTTTGTTTGTTTAAATGTGAAATCAATTCACATAAACCCTCGCTTTGAAGGTGAGAAATAGCGTAGAACTCAACAGACCAGGTGTCAAGGAGCAGTAAGGACCAGCAGCTCCCTCAAGGACAGGGAACAAGGAGCCAAGGGGCATAACCCCTGCCAACACTGCAGCACTCATTCCACAACAACCAGGTCAGGTGAACAAAACAGGCCCAGAAATCATGGTCATGTTCAAGCAAGAATCTAGATCATCAGACAAGTTTCCTGTGAAAACGACCTGCAAGACTGGGACAAGAACGAATCTAATGACTGCTGGGCAAGTCTGTTGTGACAGAGCAGGTCTGAGATTAAGCTGGAAAATCAGAGTCCAAATCAGAACCATCCATGGTCAGGCATAACTGTGGCTGAACTCAAGACCAGCATTCCTACAGCATGGCCAAAAGTGAGACTGAGAGCATCGGACTCAGCTTAAAAAAGCCTGTGTGTCCATGGAGTGTGGGTCGAGGCCCTGGGTGATGCTGATTGGTGCCAATAAAGCTTATTGATGTATTCAGAGCCAAGAGGTGATGGTGAAGTAAGAAAAGAAGTATCTCTGCTTGTTTCTTTGTGTGTTTTTGTGCTAGCAGGAGGGGCCAAAGAAAAAGAGAGGAGGTGCAAACTAGCTATATAGCAATAAACCAGTCTGGAAATAATCATTATAAACTACGAAAAAAAAGAAACAAAAATAACTTCAGAGGTGTGAGAACTGGAATGAGAAAAGAAAGGATGGCACCGAAAAGTAAAAAAAAAAGTAAAAATGGAGTTCCCATGAGAACACTATAATTGTGGAACACTAATGCTGTATAGAAATAAAGGAAAAAGCTGCAGTATATGTCTTTATTTTACCTATTTTGAAGGCTGATGGAGCTTTGACCTTATGACAGGGCAAAAAAAAAGGAAAGGAAGATTTTGCTAAGTCATATATTCATTCTCTGTTCTCTCCTTCAAATTGCCTTCATTTTTATTCTGTTAATTCTTGCTCTCTTCCTTGGGGCAAGTGTCTCTAATTTCTGTGTTTGTAGCGTTTCCTATGGAGAATGCTATTTTTCCTTTTGTTTTTACTTACTGTTTTGCTAACTTCAGTGCCAAGAATTTCTTATGGCCAAACTAGGATCAGGTCCATAGCTGACTACATTTTGCTGTCTCATTACTTAAGTGTGTGCTTAGATTGCTGTTTACTTTTTTAGGAAGGAGATACTGACTTATAATGGATCAGACATTGAACTTAATTGGAGTAATATGAGTATGGTTTTATACCAGGAGAACTTAGATCAGATAATTTTTAATTGCCTCTGGTAATTTATCAACTCATGGATTGAACTTAAAATGCTTCTTTTGGCTTAATGATGCTACTTCCCATTTCATGCATTCTCAGCCCCTCCATCATCAGTTCTTCTGATGTTTTTCTGTCAGCTGAGATTTTGTCTCTATCATTTTCCTCCTGCTTCCTAATCACAGATGTAGGCACAATTCTCATTGTCCTTGACAACCTTGGACCAATGAGCAATTTCACAAAATGAGAATCAATTGCAATATCATTTTATACTCCGACATTCAAAAGTATATTTTAAGATAAACAGAAATTCCTATTACTCTCTTGTGTTAAAATATCTGACAGCACTTTAATACTTTACATCATTGTACCTGTTTATTATTTTATGATCTAAATAAAATTAAAAAGCAGAATATAAGAAAAAATAGAAAACTTATCAAGTCCTTTTCAGCAGAACAAATTATTCCTAGCTCTGATCACAGATTCTTTTTGCGCTGACTTTCACATGCTGCTTTCAAAATAACTGAACCACAGCATGAATGAAAATGTTACTTACCAGGACAAGTGAAATGAAGTGAAAACATGACACAGAATAAAAATATCTCAATAGAACATACGTATCACTTAATAGTTGCACACTTACATTGTGTCCATTGCATGGACAGTCACTTCTGACTCTATTTGAAAAGAGAGAGTTATCTGTGAATTAATCAGAGTCAAATTCTGCTGTATTAAGTGGTTTACCCTTATGCTTACAAATCTGACCCGTAAGCTAATTTACTCCCATTCCTATATTTAAATTCATGCTTGATATGACAGATTTTATAATTTAAGTTACTATAATGAATTCCTCCTTTCAGAAAAAAAAAATACATAAAGCATCGGATTAATGCAATTGACTTTAAAAGTTTAAAACAAGTCCTGTGTAAAGACGTTTTTCCATTGTCAGGAAAAACGTCTTTTCATTTTAAAACTGACTGTAGAAAGATTTGTTGCTATTTCTGGTATGTGATAACAAGAAGAGACAGGCACATACTGAGCACTTTGATTTTAATAAGAAGAAAATGTATTTTTTATTTGAAATTGTTAAATATTGAGTGTTGAGCAGGGAATTTGCCAAATGGATTGAATTAGTGTATGTTTTTGTATTATTTTATTATGTCAACAAGGAAAGAACAGATTTTTTTCTGTGAATAATTTGAATATTCTGTATTTTTACCTCAACCAACAATGAAAATAATTTTTGTTTTCCAACTGACATATCAAATCCCACCAATATTTCAAGACTCTTTTCATCCTGAGCTTCATTACACAAGAATTTTTATCCACCAGCTTGACCTGCGGAAGGTTTTTGCTGGCAGTTGTTTTTACCTGTGACTCCTCAGCACCAATGTACCTCAGGCAGAAGAATCAAAAGTCCAGTGTCCTTTGAGACAGGGACTGTCCTGAATCATTTAGGAGTTCTTCCAAGACTCTCATTTGCAGGAACAGAGGCTTCCAACCATATCCCAGGCTTCTTCCACTGTGACCCTGAGCTAGTGGCCTCTACAAGTCCCAGGGTGCCAGGGGACAGGCTGGCAACTTTCACACCTGCAGATTACTGGCTGTAGCAACCTCTGACAAGAAGGAATTGCCACACAGTGGGGGTTAGTGAGGGGCAGTTCCCTTCTTTTCTGGCAAAGAGTGGTCCAAAGATGAAGGTTACTTGTGAGTGAGTGAATGCATGTTGGCACAGTGCACTCATGCAGACTTTTGGATAGGATGAAGTAGCTCCTCCTCCTCTTACTTTACATTGTACTAGGACTCCTGAGGCTCTTGGTTCTGCCCTGTGAGATTTTGACATCATGATTCAGAGATGGTAAGCAGCAGGAAACTCAACACAGCTTACAAATCATCACAGTTAAAGAAAAAAAGCATAATCAGCATTTAATCTACCAAATTTGATAAAACTTTGAAAATTTAATTGCCATTTTAGCTTGCCCTTAGTCCAGATGTTAGAGGTATTCTTTTCCCTTGCTCTGTATGGGGCAATAAACAGGAGACATTAGCTATCTACGTTCTTTGAGAAGGTTGGTGCTGGGAATACATCAAAAGCTTCTGAGAACACAAAACACCTCAGACTCAGATTTCACAGAGTGACTGTTTCTTATCTGGAAGAATCCTTTGTGGAGTTTCTGGATATATACATTAAAGCTATTGGGGGGAGGGAGGAGGGGAAGTCATGAGGAAGCAGTAGTGAAAAATTGATTTGAAGGTTTTCTTAAGACACAATTTTTCTCTGAAGTTTCTATGCCTTTCCATTTCCTATAGGAAATGTATTAATAGCATCAATGGAAAGAGTAGTATTTGAGATGAAGCCCTTTTACCACTTTAAAACCACCATCACCACACAGTGTAAAGACAAATTCAGAATAGCTTCAGGAAGAAAAAAAAAGTAATAAAAATGCATCAACTTTACTATTACAGAGCTTGTAAGGAGCCTTAAAGTTTCTGGTATGAAGTGGTCAACAGGTTATTGTTTTATGCAGAAAGACATAATATACTGTGCCAGTCTGTTCGAACTTAGATGTGGGACAAAACACTTCTTTGTAAAAAACCTTGTCTCAGAGTATTTGATGGACAGTACATGATGCCAGAGATAAAAGAGATTTTAAAAAATGCCCCCCAGTAGTGAAACTCTGGAGAAGAACACTTCACTCCATACCTGTAAGCAGGGGCTATAAGAAATAGGCAGGTGGGATTAGTTCTGTTTATGATAATAGCAGATTCTGAAGCAGCGTTGGTTTTTTTTTCATAGTTTTCAGAAATCTCAGACAGAGGCGGCTGACTATGAAATTGTATTGCAGAAATCTGAGGAGTATTCTATTCTATCTCAAAATGTATGAATACACATAGAGGGAGACGTATTTTAGAAGAGATCACATAAAGGAGAGAAAGAGAGGACTTTTTGACTGATATAAGATTGAAGAGCTAGGCTTGCAATTTTGAGTACCTGTATCTTGGATAAGAGAAGAGATCTTGAAAAGAGAAGGCATAGAATTAAGCTATGATTAAAGCAAATAGAATTTACCAAGCAAAAGATGTAATATAACACAAACCTTTAATTTGTGGATGGTGTGCAGTATGGACATGACAGAAAATCCAAGCCATTAGAGGGATGGAAGGCTCAGCTAGAAAAGCATGAAAAGCTCAAAGAGAGAGTTCACAAATAAACACCACAAGAGCAGCACAAGCTGAAAGCAAATGGGATGTTTCTTATTCCTAACCGCTATATAGGGGACCAGTTAATGAGCTGTCAGAAACAGTTACTTCCAGACTGAAAGAAAAGCCATAGGTAGTAGCAGGTAAGACAGTGAAATTCAAGGCTCAGGGAAGGAGAATTACCCCACTAAGTGAATTTGTTTTCTGATTGTGTGGGTAAATGAATTTGTGATGATAAAGATTTTAATAGTATACGAGGTACAAATCCAATAGTACAAATTTAATATGTCTTCTTGTATTGAAAAGAGCTGATCCCTCAACCAATGACTGAGCTATTCCTGAACAAGATATCCCACGTGCCCTACAGTGTCTTTGTACAGCAGCAAACTGCTTTTTTCTTTTTTTTACTTTTGGCAATAAAGCAGTTCAAGGCCTGTGACCCTGAGCTGGTTTGCTACAGGCAGGGGGTCTTTGGCATAGGCTTTGGGGTCACTGGGTAAAAAAAATCCTGCTTTGCCAAGTATTGGACCCAAGGAGGCGGCACAGGGCTGGGCAGTAGGAAGCAGAAATCAAGGCCAGGAGGTGAGCAAGGTTATTGCAAGGGTAGCTTTCACAGCTTCTGCTGCCACATCAGTAGCTTTACCTGAATGCCTCTCTTGGGCCCATGGACACAAGCAGGGCTTTTTCCCCCCACCTGAACATCCATGTCCTGCTCCATCCTTCCTCTGACTTTCAGAATGTTGTGGTACCTGGAAAGAGGGAATGTCTGTAGCTGCTTCAAAGTACAGGGAATAGCATAAGGTCTTAGTGAAGGCAGACCTTCCCAGCCAGAGAATCACTGTTTTCTTTTGCAGCATTAGTGTTATTTACACCTTTTAATGCTATTTTCCAGGTGTTTTACAAACAAATTTATTAATTGGGAATAAGATTTTATAAATAGTGAGATAACAAAATCTATGAAGAATTCAAAACAACACAAAATATTTTTTCCTGCAATTTGAAGTCAAGCTTCAAACCTATGTCTACCACAGACAGAGTCAAGGCCAGGAAAACAGCAAGATAGATAAGAGTGAAGGTGCATATGGATATCAGCTACCTAGTGCCAGTCTAGATCTTCTGTCCTCTATTGCTGCCTCAGGATGGAGTTGATACCTAAACAGACATGGGATTACCACACTAGTTTGGAGAACATGGTGTAGTTTCAGGTCAGGAGAGAACAGACGTTCCTAGGCAGTGTCCTGTACACAGGAGGGACACAGGCCAAAGGCGGTCCAGCTACAAATAGGTCAATGGAAACTCAGCATCCTTATCCTGCAACCTGCTTGTGCTCAAACATGAGCCAGTCTTGTAGTCAGTGTCAATGTTACAGCAAGTCAATGGAAGACAGTCACGGAGCTGAGGAGCCAAGAGGCAGCACATGTGTAACTGGAAGGCACCTCTGCTGAACAGCTATTTGTAGCAAACAAAAGCAGTCAGACACAGTGTTGTGGGGTGTACAGCTTGCGAGGGCCGAGACCACCTCTCAGGTTATTAACCTGAAGAATGGCTTTAGTTAGTAATTCTGTGCTGATTTAATCTAGAAAATGCTGGAAGTGCCCAGCAAACTTGTACTGCCACCTTCAAAGAAAGCTTAAAGTCGTGTTAGGCTGCTGGGGGAAGACAGACAGAACAAGGCAGAAAGGAATTCTCCCATTGCATAGAGTAGTATGTAGGATATTAACCTAAAATAACAAACTGACTATCTGCATAACAAAGGAAATCCCAACTCCAGTTCTGTCTTAATTACTCTCACTTTGTATTTAGCATAGTTGCAACCTGAGGCATTTTTAAGAGCTCTTTCTCGTCTGGATTCTCACTATGGAATGGAGCTTGAGACTCCAGAGTCCTCAAGGTCCACTTGCTTTGCTCTAGAACAAAAGGTAGTGGGAGCAAATCGAAACACATGAAAATCCTTCTGAACATCAGGAAACACTGTTTTTTTTTCTCACGTGAGGGTGGTTGAACACTGTAACAGGGTGCCTGAAGAAGCTTAGAGTCTCTGTTCTTGGAGATATTCAAAAGCCATCTGTACACAATCCTGGGCAACCAGTTGTAGGTGGCCCTGCTTGAGCAGGGGTCTAGGACTAGATGACATCCAGAGGACCCTTCCAACCTCAACAATTCTGTAATTCTGTACTTTTTCCCTTGGGGCTTTCTTTTCCGGATGGCTGTTTATGTACAGGAAGCTCATACAAACTTTTTCCAAGTTGTCTACATTTCTGTCATATTTGATTGCCACTGAGTGGTGCATTCAAAAGTTAGTATGAGAAACTAGAGGAGGTTACCATGGAGGACGAAACCACGACAGAGTGTGATTATATAAAGTGACACCACTTAGGAAAACAGGGTAGTAGACAACCAAAGAAAGAACCTGCTTTAACCCAAATAGTGTTTGAACTCCTAATTTCCTCCCTGTGCCCTTGTTTGGTTACTTGTTACATGAGCCAGAAAGCCTGCAGTCAAGTTAGAAATTGAGCATATATCTCCAGAGTCCATCACTTCATCTAAGCTGGGAGAAGTCCTTCTTTGCACCACTACTGTGCCACTGCTATAAATCATGTGGTTCTTAAAAATAAATTGTATTCAGACTCCAAATAATTACCTTATAGCTGCAGTTGTTTTTTGGTTTTGTTTTCTGTTTTTTCAAAATGACAATCCAAGCATTTTGTAAATCACATATGTATTTTCCCAAACTACCTCAGCTCTTTCAGTTTATACACCTCAGTCAAGTGTAAAATTAAACAAAACCAGGAAGAAAATTATGCTCAAAGAAAGAAAAACACATACGGAAAAATAAATCATTGTATTGTCTTAACGCATTGTAGTCAGAGGCTGAGAAGTAGAAAATAGAAATCATATTCCGTTTTGTGAAAGCTCCACCGCTGGCAGAGGTGAAACTAATAAGGATGGTAAATCTTGTGATAAATATTTAATAAAACTTCATAGGTGTATGATTTACTGCGTTATCATTCCTTGAAGAAAGGAAATAACTAAGACTCTATACTTGCAAAGACTATACAATTCCTTTAATATTGTAACCCACAAGCTTCCCCATTGGTCACAATCACGTGGGTGTAAAATGGAATTTTCCTCTAGTTGTTCTGTTGGCTGTAACCCATACCCGATCAGTACTTCTTAACCTAAAATGCTGAAAAAGTTTTGAGGATTCCCCCAGGTTAGAGCAAATCCCCCAAAATTCCTGAAGAGAGTAGATGGGGGGTTTTTTTTGTGGGTTTTTTGTTTTGGTTTGGTTTGGTTTGGTTTGGTTTTTTGTTTTGTTTTGGTTTGGTTTGGTTTTTTTGTTTTGTTTTGGTTTTTTGTTTGTTTGTTTTTGGTTTGGTTTGGTTTGGTTTGGTTTGGTTTGGTTTGGTTTTGTTGGTTTTTTTTTTAAACGTGAGGAAGTTTCTTGGTGGAGAGGACAGTTCACTTGTAAGTCACAAATCTCAATACTTCTCTCAGAGCAATCCGAGTTCATGGAATCAGCTCAGGGCATCATTCCTATTTTAATAGAACTTCTCCATGTGCTAGAATGTCATTTGCCTAGATAACATCACTTTATTAATTTGGTGTTTATCTAAACCTATAGATAAATTTTTTAATGCAATTAAAGAAATCAGTGAGCATATTTATTTAAAAAATCCTACAAGGTGCTATATCTCCAAGTAAAGATTTTAGAAGTTGGTGTTTTAAGCTTCATTAAGATTTTTACGTAAAAGAAAAGTGCTTCTGGCATTTTACAGTTACACAGAAAACTTTGATATGCATGTTAGCATCAATTTCTGGGTAGGTTTTAGGTGTCTCTATATTTAAAGGAGTATTTCATATGCTCTTTTGGAGAGGAGAGTCTATTTAAAAGAGTAACAAGGAATTTTGCTTAGAAAGAGAGATCACTTGGTAATTTTGCAACTCAGTCTGCCTAAGAGAAAGCTCTCACTAGTGATTAAGCACGTTAATTTGCCAAAACTGCAGTGATTCTTGGAAATGGCTTGTATTGCTTTTTTACCATATCACTAGTTTCCATGAATCAATTTATTGGTGGTTTTGAGCCCATTAATGACTATATTTGAAAACTGCTCTCTCATATGTATTCATATCAGATGTCTTAAGTAGGGTTGAACTCCCACAAAAAAAGTACCCTCTAGTTACTTCCCAGCAAGATAGGGTTTGTCGTGTTCCTGAACAGCCAGAATGCTATGGGGAAAGTAAAAAATACTACAGAAAAAGAATAAATTTAATTTATTGCTTTTTTGTCACAGTGTTGATGGAGAACAAGACTCTGTATTCTGCTACAACCTTGAGATATTGTGCAAGAAAAATATGGGAACTATAAAAATAATGTAAAGTGACATTTTCTCCCAACTTCCACAATAAATATACTGTTTGTGCAGTAAATATACTGGTTGTGGAATAGCTAGGTGGGACAAGAACATGTACAGTACTCCTCTGCTGTTAAAGAAAAGCCTATTTTTGTCCTACAGAATGGAAAAACTGCTCAAGAATAGTTTATCTATGTGAAAATATGACCCAGGAAGGCCTACCAAGCAAGGTAAGTACGTCCTAAAATGATTCATTAAATAAATTCAGCCGTGGGGAGACTAAGGTGCTGACAGCTACTTTAACAAGCACTTCAAGCCTCTGTGCCCAAGCTTTTCAAAACAGCATAGGCTGGCACAGGGCATGAGCAAACAAGGAGTCTCTTCCCTGTGTTTAACTTGGGGGGGGACACACCACCCTTATCATATTCCAGAGAGTTCTGTGCATCATGGTGGCACAAATGAAGAAACAGAAAAAGTGTAAAAGAGAAGCTTTTCCTAGTTTTAGATGTTGAAATTCCAGGCCTAGGGTTCTAAGAGAATACCAAATTAGTTGAACACTTGACTGCTCTTTTTCCCTTTTCCTGAAGTTTTTGGTAGAAAATGTGTCCCCTTTTGCTCCCATATGGATTTTGCTTCAGCTGTTAAAACTCACATCCTAAGCTTAAAAATAAATGTCAGTCTATGCTGGCATTTGTTACAAGGCCGCAGGTTTGGAACAATGATCCATAAAGTTCCTTTTAGCATTCTTTTCCTATTTTAAAGCAAACCTTCCCCAAGAATTACGATGAAGTGAAGAGCTACATTCAGCAGCAGGGAGTCACTAATGACCATTTCTGTCCTCACCAGTAAATAGCACAGCAGTTAATGGTACTTACTTTTGAGTATTTTTCAAGACAGCTGAATGAAGAAACCAGCCAAAGACACATTTAAATCTCCTCTCCCTTAATTAACATGCATCTGGCAAATACATAACATTATAAATACTATATTATCTCTGATACTGTAAAAGAACAGTGAGTGGATTGATACTGATACAGATAGGGAGATAAATTAGCTTGATAGGTGGTCTCTTGGTGTTTGTCACTCCCAACCGCTGTAATTACAATTACACTTGAATAGTTGGCAGTATGCAAATTGCAATTTAAAGTAAACAGCTTAAAATACATGTTTCTGAAGTAACTGTTCAAACAGCATATTCCAAGACAGGCAAAGGAAAGCAAGATCACAAAAAAAATCAGTTTTTACGGGAAGCAGTTAAATAGTGCCCCAAAGTTTTCACTCACCCTTCCTCTTTTCATTTGCCTTTTTTTTGTTGTTGTTGTTGTTGTTGTTGTTGTTGTTGCTTTTTTTTTCCGTTTTTTTTCGGTTTTGGTTTTGTTTTGTTGTTGTTGTTGTTTTTTTTTGTTTGGTTGGGGGTTTTTTTAACCATTTCCTTCTTTTGGTAGGAGTTGATTTCTAAGGCAGATCCTCAGTAGTTTCAGAGAAACCTAACGCTTTACAGCCTTTTTGATTAAACACCTGTAAAACTGAAACATCCAAAATCATGTAGCTTTTGGAAACCCAGACCTACGACTTCTTAATATAGAAGACCTTCAGACATGACCTCGAATGCAGTGTAAAACTGCATTGATTTTCCAGTTGAACATTGCTGAAATGCTCTGGGCTTTAAGAGAATTAAATACGCCACAAAGTAAAGCTGGGATGGTGCCATTTTTGGAAGACTATAATGTGGGTTTTAGTTCAGGCATGTTGTGAGGAACTGATCTGGAAACTTACCACTGGCATGGGACTCTCAGCAGTGTGACAGTCAACTCTCTGTGGTCAGAAGTAGTCCTGAGAAAAGGAAGGACTTGGCTTGAAAAGTGCTGAGCATTCCCAAATGACATGAAAGTTTGCCTGTAGATGGACATCACGCTGTCTGAGGAACTAAAACTCTGATATGGGACTAAGCAAGACTATAACCCTGATCAACAATGCACTGTTTAGAAGGAACAGACAGCTTATATGCAAATAATTTTAAAAGATCCCTTGTTCTTTGTGGGCCAAAAAGGACATAAAAAATAATGGCCTTCTATTTGATGGTTGTTTAAAAATGATTTTTCTTATGTCTACCAAAATACTCTGGGCAGAGAAGTCCTTCTACCCTTAATGTATTTGTAATGTCCATCAAAATGGAAACCTTTAGACCTCGTTATTATGGGACTCAGTGTAGATGTGAAGAGTATATTGGTAGGTACAAGGTGATGACAGAGACTGTGATGGTTCTGAGACCTGCTCCCAGGCCTTCATCCAGGAATTCCAGGCAGGGCCTTTCTCTGGCTACAAATCCCACAGAAATCCTTCTGACTTCCCCTTTCTACCACCATGATACAAATGCCTTGCTATTCTTGCCCAAGGAATACTGCCCTACTGATGATCCAACAGTTGAGCCCCAAGCCCCAGCATGACCAAGTTGTTGTCTGGGAGCACAGCAGCATTGGCTGAGTGCATGAACGTCTTTAGCTGCTCATGTCTGTGAGGCTAGCTATACTATTTCTACTCTATTTTCCCATCTGCAGTAAGACACTCCTGATGATGTCCTATTTTCCTCCATCTTACACTACCTAAAACTTCTGTGCGCCCTGTGCTGGGATTTTTTTTTTCCCCCATCCTAATACAGAAGCTAAAGCTTAAGTAATCTCCATTAAAGTAACAGTCTCCTTGGCTACCTCTTCCTCTGGCTGATGTCAGGACCTGTGTGGATATTTGTTTTTTTGCACAGGATTTTCTATGCATTCACTTTTGAGTATGCAGTTAAGTCCTGAAAGATCAAGAAATCCTCTTGGAAAAGAAAACACCAAGAATTATGATTCCGGGGCAATTCATGTAACTCTCTGACCCGTAACTGAAGACTCTGTGGCCCTTGGTGTTCCTAGCTCCTTAGCAGCCTTCCTGGCTTGTTTCCCCAGATTCACATGAGAGTTTGAATTGCTAAGGAGCCAGGCACTTGCAGTGTGCGGGTCAGTACTCTTTGAACATTCAGGTTTCTGGCTCTCCATTGTTTTGCTGGATGGTTAACAAGGCAGCTCTCTTTTCCAGTTGTCTGTCTGCCATGCCATAGGTGAGGTGGGAATGCAAGATCTTACGGAGGTCCTCTTCACACAGCCTGCCAGGAACTCTCCAGAGAAAACAAACTAAAGGTTGAGACCTAACTCCCAGTACAAAGCTCACGACAACAAAACTCGTCTCCTGTCTAAAATACAAGTTAGATGGATGTGCTCCTTTAGAAACACTTCACTTAGGGAAGCAGAGAAGCAACAGTGACCAGAGTATTGGCAGTGTGGGAACTATCTCAGGGCCCTTGTCACCACAGGGCTTGGCTGTATCTTCCCACTGCTGGAAAAGCACATTTCTGAGAGACCACTTTGCCTTTCCTGCATTAGGCAGAATAAGTTTACCACCTCCCCCAGCACAGAAATTGCATTGTCATCACAGTGTCATTCTGAATTGAGTGCAGACAGAGAACAGAGTTTCTGTCTTAAAAGCAATGGGCTGACACTGTTTTCAGGATTTATTTTGTTCTTAGTTTACTTAAAAGTGTCATTTGCATTGTTTTTAACTTCACTTAAACGCTTACTTTTGCTAAGTAAATGCTTATTTCATAAATATTAAACAGAGGAATGAATAGTATTCTCATCAAAATCATATTAGGAACACTATGTTGAGAGTTTACCCTGTATTTATAAACATTTTAAGATAATGAACCACAGTCAGAACACTTTAAGGAGTTACAGATCTACTCCCTCTGTTCAGTTTTTAACCTACATTTACATTCATATATAAACAGAATATAATTTCGTTCCTGCTTTTTTTCCCCTTACTAACTTACTTGTGAGATAGTGTGGATATTTTGCCACTTTTTTGAACTATGTATTTTGAATATAATGGGAAATAATTCCATTAATTTCTCAAATGCTTCTGTTTATATTTTTTCTCTTGACTGTTTTGGTTTATAATTATTTTCAGCATTTCTAAGTTGGGCCTATTAAAAGCACCAAGTATAGAACATACTGGTTACACAGTTATATATCTGATTGTTTCCACGTAAGAAACGTAAATCAGATTCCATCACTTCCATTGAATTAGGCACCACTAGCCTGATAAGTACTTTCTGTGGTACACAATGCCCTGGGGTCAAACATTCTTACAGGTCAGGAAATATTTATCTATAGTTTTACAAATTCCATAGGCAGAAGCTTAAAATTTACTGAAACATCTGCCAGTTGGAGAGAGGGCCTCATGATAATTAATTTCCCCCCCTGCATGTTAATAAAGAGTACTTTAGGAGTTCACTCTATGCTCTGATTCGATGGAAGAAAGAACATGCCCATACTTGCTGTATTGTGATTTTTCTGCTAAAATGGTGATGCATAACCATTTAAGACCGTTTGATCTTAGGCAGTCAATGACTTAGTAGCAGTAAATGAGCAAGAATATCCATTTTCTTCTATTGCTTTTGCTGTTTCATTCCTTCTCTTATATCAAGTTTTTAAATATTAATATGCCCCCTCCCCAATTCAGTGAATAAGTTGAATGTTTGCTCACAAGCTAGCGATCTGAATATCTCCCACCTGTTGCCCATATATCAGCATACAGAGAGTCTTCATTTCTTCTGGTATTTTTGATTCATTTGTTCCAAATATTCAGATTTTTAACTAAATAGAAGCTGGTTTTTTTCAGTCTCCTTTTGTTGCCAGTTTACTGTCACCGGCCGTAGCTAGACTGTTCCCCTGAAGATCGACGTCTTCTGTGCTGAGTAGATCATCCAGACTGCTTGGTTGCCTGTGCTCACAGGAGGGGAAAAAAAAAAAAAAGTTCCTCTAATCCAAATACCTCTACCTTCCCATATATTGAAATCTCTTTAAATATAACACTGTGCTGATTTGTGGCGTGGGTATTTTTTTTTTTTTTCTGTTTAAAGTCATAACATAGACTTATAGAATGGCTGTGATTGGAAAGGGCCTCAAGTCCAAACACCATCCCAAAATTTCCCTAACCACTAGACCACAGCCTCAAGTGCTACATCTACTTGTTTTTTGAACACCTCCAAGAATGACAACTCTACCACCTCCCTGGGCAGCCCGTTCCAGTGCCTAACCGCTCTCTCAGTGAAGAAATTCTTCCTAATATCCAATCAAAACCTCCTCTGACACAAATTTTTATATATATGACCTCAAGTTGCATGTATATATATTGTTTCTACAAACCTACATATATGTGATGCTCTAGATGTGTATTTCTTGTGCTTCCCAAACCTGTATTCTTTCCTTATAATACAAATATCCAAGGAACAGAGTGATATTTGTATTCAATAAGTGCCAAATGAGCTTCTAGAACTCACTAAAGTATTACCTACATGAGACACACATTTAGGACACCAAACCCCTATGTTTCTTAGGAAAAAGAATGTTTTATATTTAGGCTTACTTAATTAAAATCTCCTTCAAACAGTTTATAAAATGCCTTCCTAAGTGCATTGAAGTCAAAGAGACTGGATAATGAATGTCAGGGACAAACAGAGCTTTTCTCTGTGTTGACAAAAAGCTAATTTCAATCACAATAGCATGATACCGTCTCTGTTCATGAAAACACTTTAATCATTTGACATTTTTGTATTCTCTAATAAAATAAAGATCCTTGCAAAATTCCAATTACTTACTCTTGAAAGATTTTGATAGCCCAGCTCAGATAGATTAACATTGACGATTTATAGAATATTAAGCATTAGTAATGAAATGATGTAACATCTTGCAGTCCAGGGGCTTTCTTGTGGGACATTATTTTTAAAAGTGTGTAAACACAGTAAACTCTTAATAGTACTTAAAATGAGATCTTGGTGACAATTTTACAAAACATTTTAATCTTAGTATTTATGTAATAGGCATTTACTCAATAAAAATCAGTCTCTAGGAAATTCAGTGTGGCGGAATAGCCAGGATGCAGACCTATGACTCAGAAGTTTACATACTATTTCTGGATGTGCCAGAAGGCTTTTGCTATAATTACCAGCATCTATATTTGTCTCTTTTTTCCTCACTCTCTTTTGTCATATATTTGGAAACTCACAAGAAAGACAAGAAATTATGTTTGGAGAGGGTGTCACCATCCGTTGTGGGTTTTATCCTGACGCTTGAAGAAAGTAGTATGACTTGCTTCAGTACTTTCAAACCCTGAAATAGTATTTCCTTTTTAATCCTGTTCATTCCAGAATATCCAGATAGAATAACAGTATCAGTGAATAGATACCCAACACCCTAGCTAGAGATTAAATATTTATGAAGATATTTAGCCAAATATACTGAAAATTCCCTGTTTTCCTCCTGCAATTCTTCTGCATTGCCAATTTGAAAAAAATTATCAATCCACTCATAAAACAGTCAGGCTTCAGATGATATTTTCTTAAACACTAGAAGGAAATATTGGGATTTGTTTTTTTTTTTCTGTTGGCTTCTGTACCTTCAACAACTGCTTCATGCCTTCAAAAATTTTTATTCCAGTAAGACTCTAGTAACTGATGGTACAGTATTTCAAGTGAAAATCTAAAAGGATCTTCTATTCATAAATCTCATAATAAATGAGAAGTTTTCTAGTTTAGAGAGGGAGAAAATTATCTAGCCTTATTCCAGGATAGAATAAACTGCTGAAAACTCCAGTGACTTCAATTAAATTCTGTTTGGGATTTTTACAAAGTAGTATTCATTCACCATAAAGGAATTCATATGATTATGATTTTTAAATGGGGTATCTGGTGGCAGGGGAACAAAAATCAAAACATCAGCTAAAAGCAACAAACTGCATGGTGCTAAATAAATAAAAAAAATCTCTATGACATTACAACAATTGAATATCTTTCCAATGATGCCAATACAATGAGAACAACAATGTTATACCCACTGTTGCATGAAATAACACAATTTATTGAGGCAATTTGTCTTCAGTCTGTGTTGTATGAATAATGTATCGATAAAAAGATGGGCATAAGCAGCACAGACATCATAGCTTCAGTTATGTTTTGGAAATATCAAACAACTATATTAGGACAGAACCACCAGACAGGACTCATTTACAGTGAGGCATTCAAATACCTTGGTTTACCCCTGATACCCTAACCTTCATATGCAGCATAACTTTCAAGATAATAGTCCTAAAATCAAACTCAGTTACATAGAGTGGATCATGAGAAAGATGACCAGAACCAATTTATACAATCTTACAAGATTTTGCTTCTCTAAATAACCAACTCACAAATATTCACACTAGAAGTAGGCTTTCCAACACAAAAAGTTAGATTTACCACCCGTATTCCACATGACTCGGTTCTCTTTTCAATTTTTAACTGTAATTTTGATGTGCAACTGGACCTGATGTCTACTGTCCTATCTAAAATGAACACATATTTCATTTATATTCAAGGTACTATTCACTGGACCTAATTCATCCACTAGAAAATCCTTAGAGATGATGTTGTAATGATCTTGATTGTTGCTGAATCCTTTTCTTTGTGGAGAATACACAGACTTTAATCAGTCCATTTTACTCTTATTTACAGTCTTTTGGAAAACTATTTACTTTTTCACAAATATAACAACTCTGTTCAAAAGCAGGTTACCGTCTTGGTCTGCATTTGCTTCTACACTTTGTTTCTGCTCTGTTTTTTCACTCTGTGTATTAAAACACAGTATCATCCCTGCTATGGCTGTACCCAGCTCTTTTGCTAACTGCACATCCCAGTAGGAAGGACACTGCCATCAGTAGGAAGCACACAGGCCAGACCTTTCCATTCCATTCCAGAGTATATAGGGAAGACATGAGGTGGCTCACAACCAGAGGAATAAATAGATCAATGCATTCATTTACGGTATATGAGGAACCAAAGAAAGGAGCAAGCTGAGCAAGAGCCCAGGTAATGGGGGAAGGAATAAGCCCAATTCCAATCATATAGTAGTTGCCAAGAAACAACACCATTATGTACATTATCCTCTTTCTGTCCTGATTGTGATGTTGCTCCACCATCACTGGGAACTCTGCTTGTAATGCACAACTGATAACCCTCCCAAAACCAAAAAAAACCCTGCTTGCTACATTCACTGTAAGCAGAACCAGCCTTTATACTGCTAACTTTAGAGACGGGACAGCTGATGTTAATTCTACAAAAAGGGCACCTGGTGGTGATCTCCTAATTGTTTTTTAACCAAGGTTAGCCAGGCCTGGAGAGAAAACCAAGAGGAAGGTCCTTCCTGCCTGATTATGGACATCATCCGTATGTTAACTTTGATTCACGGCTTGGGGTTTAGACCCCAACACTTCATCAGTTTCGTGAAGAAATCCTTGTTTGGACCTTTCCCTGTTCACTTCTGCAGTTGTAGGCAGTCTAGATACACCTGATTCCTTAGTTGCTCCATTTACTCTTCTATTACCTTTTCTTCTGGTTTTCTGTTTCTAGGTACCAAGTGTAGTTCCCCAGTGGTAGGTAGTGAACATTTTCTGCCAAAATCCATGAATAAGTTATCTCCCTAGTCTTTGAGCTAAAGCTAAAAAGCAAAGAGAAAGAGTGACACTTCTGGTAGGATTTCCCACAGATGCCAGGCCCGAGCTCTAATGCCTGCTTTGTGAAATATCTCCATCTTCCTGGTGGAAGATACGAAGTACTTGCAACACAGTAGCCCGAGTCAGACTCTTCAGTCTGGTATTCCTTCACAATGAGTCCCAAGTTTTAGTTTCCGGACAGTTTCACACAGTTCAGCCCCTGATGGTGTTTGTTCCACTGGGGTTTTTTTTGGCCCATTCTGATTTGCTACTTGTTCACTTATAGTGCAGATTTCTTCTTTCTTCCTTTGGAAACGTTTCTGAGAAGGTCTCCTATTTCTCCTGCTGATCTACCTCTGCTATGTAACTGCTGCAGTAAGTCATCACATAACATCTTCCAAAGAGGCGCTTGCCTTTGGCACCCATGTTTTGCTGTTCTTTTTATACTCACTGTTTTATGGATGAAAAAGCTTTGGCTTACTTTATCTTTTACCACGTAATCTACTTAATTTTCTCATGGTTAATAAAAAATTTCTACACTCTCATTAGCAATAGTGACTACATAAGAGACTCTCAATTTCCTACATAACTGTATGAAAGTATTTTATGCAATTAGTATAGCCATTCCCCAAAACTCTGCGGCACCACTCAGAGACGGAAATTTCTTTCTATGGATTTGGAAGTTTTGCTTTTTAAAAATCTTAGCACAGCTTTTATAGAGGCAATTCACTGTGGGTATCCCAGACACTGGAGCATTTGAAAACATCTACTTTAGCAGAACATCAAAAACAGTTAACAAATCATAATGTGGTCCATTACTTGTCACTACCTCACTTGGTATGCCATATTTAGCAGATATTGATTTTATATGTGAGAAGCAATTGAAACAGCACAGAAGTCACACTCAGAGTTGTACTTCTGGATAAAGAAAAAAATAACTTCAAAACAATGTGTAATATTTTCCAGTGTAAAAAAAAAAAAAAATCAAATTAGTGCCAGCCTTTTACACAGATCAGAAGTTTCCTTTAATATGTCTGAATTACAAGTGGAGTTTCCAGCATCTTTTTAGTCCTCCTCATTTTAGTAATTTACTGGAACAACTGTCACAGGTTTTTTAGCTGTTCCACAGCATTTCACCTTGTTTTCATTGTGGTATTTTTCTATTTACTGGGAAATTTAATTTTTCTTGCGAATATCTACAATTTCTCCCTGTCTCTGTGGCTTTTCTCTTGAACTTTTGTGCACCACTTTTCTCAGTCTCCTACATTAAAAATTCTCTCAGGAAGACATAGAATACGTGCATGCAAATTGTCATCGTATCCCTGGGTCTCAGCATAGACATGCTGATTCTCTGAAGATAACCCATGGCAAAAGGTGTGTTCAGCTGTGCAAGAGTTAAGAAGCCCATTTCTATGTTTATAGCAGCATTCAAAATCTGTATTTAAAAGGAAAAATATTTGCGACAAGGGATGAATTAACATTTAAAGGTAATTACTTAGCTGTATTTATAAAGTAACCTTCCTAATGAATAGATGCCACAGTAAATTACATTTATTTTTAAAAAAGAGTCAAACTGCTCTTCATAGTGGGATAATGGATGCCTTTAATGACAAGTCATATAACGTGCATTCACAAATGAATATTCATGCTGCAAGTGTTCACAGATACTGATAATGTTTCACTTTTTCTATGAGGGAGCAAAGTAATCATGTACCACATCTAGTGAATAATCAAAGAGCGAGTAGATTAGAGACAACTCAGGGGATGAAACTTTTCCAGATAAATCATTTGTTAAACAATTACAACTAATGAGCATATTCATAAAAATCAGGCTATTCATTGATAATATATCAAGTGACTGAAAGTCTATGTTTGATGGCTACATTATTTGCTATGAATAGTTCATCCATCTTCAACTGTAAAGCTTTAATTTTTCTTTTAAAGTGTGAATAAATATGGCTGAAATTATCTTTGAAATGTGGAAAAACTGAGTTTTCTTCCTTTTTGTGCCAACAGGTTTCCTGCTTTGAACAAACCATTTGGAGCACGCCTGCTGTATTTATTCACAGTGCCCAAGATTCCTCCAGCATTTTGACACTATTTGTGGTTGTGAAGGAATACAGGGGGCTATGATATTCCTTTGATGGTTGTGTAGGAAGGTGGGCTTGAGTTTCTTCAGTTGCTTGAGCAACTGGCGTGCAAACTGCCTGCTCTGGCTTATGTGGTGTCCTATCCAGTCTTGTGTACTCCATTGTCCTAAGCAGCCTAACTCTCTGAGACCCTTCTGTTGTGATAGAGTCCACTAGCATCCATGTCTATCTCCATTTACTTCAGTACAGGGATTTCATTTTTGTGGTGAGACGCTAAGAGTGGGATGATGTGGAAGTAGAGGTGGAGCCTGCTGGGACACCCTTTGAAGACTGGGTGACGAGTCATTTTGAGCATGGCCAGGGCCAACTGTTTGTCAGTGCAGCTCTCAGACTTGAGCCATACCCCAGCCCTGCACATAAACTCTCCTGCTTGGAGATTCAGCTGACACATGCTAGATTACAAATCAGCAGGTAAGCAGTGTGGATGCTCAGCAGACTGGGGCTCCAGTCTGTGTTCTCTCCCTAAACTAAAACAGTAGCACTAGTGTGTCCTTGAATCCCAGCTTCAGCTAGAAAAAGTATCACATTACCTTAAACTCACATTTTGGAACCATGATCTTGTTCTCTTGATCTGGTTTCTGTCAAGCGTCAGCTGGAGAGCCAGCCTAAGGGCCAGAGCTGTGAGCCATGTCCTTCCCAGGTGCCTTGCTGCTGGCCTGACTGCTGCTTGCATTGAAACCACCCCCACAAGCTCTTCCTTTGCGCAGAGAATTAGTGGTAGACTGGATGTGGCTAACTTGTTTCAAACCCTGAAGCCAGTTTACATCAGGGAATCACAACAGGCAAGGCTAGCAGGAGAACAGGACCATCTGGGCACACACATAGGCTTGGAGTGGGAATCCCAGGTTGAGGAGAAATTAAAGAATTTAATTCCCTGGCATTGGTAGTGGGATTCTCTCTCCTCATGTGTGAAGTGAGGCAAATGATTGCCAACTGGAGGGTGACTGCCTTTTTCAGATCCTACTTCAGCCTGTGGAATATGATTTGCAGATGTATTGAATATTTCGTACTGCAGCTGAATCAGTGGTTCTTGATTTTGAACATCTGCAGAGCTAGGTAATAGATATTGGCCTTTATAAGGATGAGATGTTTAATACAGAGTTGCAGGCAAGGTGTGTAAAGGAGGTGAAAGTTCAGAACTAGAGATAAGCTCATCTGAAGTGGTAGCAGCATGCAAAGAACAGAGCGCATTTGAGCCACTGTGGTTGGATACCCCACGTTACAGAATGCAGAAAGAATTGCCATGCGAGATTGTAAGATTCATAGCAAAGAACTTGAACAGGGTTATTATGTTGTGGGTTTGGACCGTGTGACAAAATAATAGCAAATACAATAAAAATCTTTGAGACAAGTGTGTGGCGTGGAGATGGGTGCTACAGCAAGCTTCATGTGTTTGGCTTCCTGGGCATGGTATATCTGAACAGAAATGTTAGTGGAAGAGTAACGAAAAGCATAAAGTGAAAATGGAATAAAATTATTCTGATTCTGAATATAACTTGAATATAACTTGAGGCTGAAGATGCCTCACAATATACTACCTTCACACCTTTCTTTGCTATGGAATTGATTTTTCAGATTAGAGGTACTGCATTTTCTTTGTCTTTTCTTCAGCCTAATGTCATGCAGGAAACTATTATTTAAACTGTAGAAGATGCAGTTTTTATAGAAGAATTCTAAGCTTAGTAAGGGAAAAATTAGAGAGGGAACTCCAGATTGTGCTGAAAGAGCATCTATCTGGTTGTATAATGATTACTCGTCAAGGATCAGTCTTGAAAAGAACTCATTAAATATTTTTATTAATGACCTTGACACCAAAAATGGCAGTGTGCTAAATGTGCTGATAACAAGGAGTTGTGAGGCATTGGCAATATTCAAGACGAGCTAGAATATCATTCAGGGTACATTTCAGAATATCACTGACAACTAGAATGGCACAAATAGGGTTCAGTACAGTAGCTGGAAGTGAGATTAGGGATGAGTAACACAAATTTCATCAATAAATTTGGAACTTGTCAACTCTTAAAAATCGATGACGACAAACAAACCAGGAGTATTAGTCTATTATGGGAATATATGAGACATCAGTGTGACATACATAGCCTAAAAAAATATATGTGAACGCTTAAGGTGTAACATCTCCAGTAGAGAAAGGAAAGTATCAGTGCTAATATCCAGGACTGTGTCTGCAATATTTTGTTCTATTCTGGATGGCTATGTTTAATGAAGATGAATCCAGACATGAACAGGTGCAGAGCAGGAGGATTAAAATGAATGGGTAATAGAAGACTTTACCTAGACAAGGGAGATTAGAAGAGCATTATTTATGTGGTTTAGAGCATAGTTTGTATGGTTTAGTAAAAATAAAAAAGAAGACATGCTTGCTGGCTGTAAGTCTGTTAACATGGGCTGTAGACAATATTGGCACAAAGGCAAATTAATCTGGTTAAACTGAACGTGGTTAGGTTTTTTTTGGAGCAGACAGAATTTTGGTTTTGCCCAGAGTTTGATCTGGTTTAAAAGGTAATTTCTTACAGTAAAAAAGAAGGGTATCTAGACTGTAAGATCCCTTCCCTTTGTTCCCGTGGGAAGATATTAGATATAAAATCCTGCAGAACACCTCATTTGGAACGGGACATCAAGATAAAGTCTGTGGAGGCAAGGACTTCTCACAAGGCTTAAAAAGGATATTGCTGTGAGTTGCTGGTGAGGCTGAGAAGGCACATGGATAGAGGCAACAGCGCATGGTGTGCCAGAACCTGGAAGTCTGGAGAAAGACTGAGACAAGGTTGAGGAGACTGGTTGTATGCAATGAGGATGTGCATAAGCAACCTGAAGAAAGAAAAGGACTGTGAACGAGGAACCGGAACTGGGAAAGAAATAGGCCACAAGACAAATGTAATAGGCTGTGACCAACATAGACCAGTTCTCCTCAGACCCCAGAAAGGAACCAGTGATTCTTAAATTCTGCCAGCCCTTTGTTGACACAAAATATCTCTGAAACTTCATGTTGCTTCCTGCTGTCTTAGAGGTCTACAATTAGTAGAATGTATTATCACCCTAATCCCAGAGATCTGTCTGGGAGTGCTTGTTAATCTGTCCCGACTAGTGAACACAACAACTGGCACTATAACACTGTAAAAAATATATCTGTGTAAAACTAAAAACCAACAAAAGCTAACAGGAGACTCACATTAGGAATTAACATTAGAAATCTTCTAGTGACATACTGAATAGTTGTTTCTGTTGCTCTGTAGTCAGGATGCTCTGAAAAAAAGGCCTAGAGGTTGGGGAAAATCTTAGATTGGAAAAATAATCCAGTTAATTCTGACGTAATTAAAGAACTGTGGGAAGTATCTGGTTTTAACTTAATTGTAGTTATATTAGTTCAGGATAATATCTTTCCTTCCATACTAAGAGATTTGGGTATTCTGGTCCTGTTTTATTTTCAAAACAAAACTACCACTAAAATGATCTAGCTTTTATTTGCATTACTTAATGTTTGGGTTTCTTTAGCACTACACTGCATTCTTATTTGGGGCTCATAAAACAATTAAAAAACAAATGGTTTTCATATGGCAGTTAAGTTCTACAGAAGATCCAAAATGGATGAAGTCTAGGAAAGAATAAGGCTAGCTGCAATTTAGTTCAGGATTGTGTTCAGACAACAACCTACTGCAACATAGAATGACTATTAAAATATAAAAAACCAAATAATTAGAGGGATAAAAAGATGCTGTAAAAATTCTGAACATTCAGTTCTTACTGCATTTTTATTCACTGCCTTAAAAAAACATTTGAGATGTGTAAAGAGGTTTATTTTCTTCCACAGGGCAGGCAATATCAGCAGGTTGGTAAATCTTCCTAAATTCCAGCATGACTATAAATAGCCACAAGAGAATTACTGAATATTTCCAGTAAAATGATAGCAGTTTATCATATGTCAGCATCTACCTCCCTTATATTTTCTATCTTGTAAAGAAACACAGAGGTTTTAGCTAGCTAAAACCCAACAAATTACTTGATGGGCATTTGTCCTTTATCTAGCAAGGCAATTTGTGCCAGTAGCAAGCAAAAAGAAATTAACACTTTTTGAGATCTAAAGAAACTATAACATTTGGGCTCAGGCAGACCAGGTTCTGATATTATGAATCAACTTTATGCATTAATTTTCCTTTGAAGTTATTTAATCCCCTTTATAATCTGACTAGGCCTTGACAACTTGCATAGAGGGTGTATTTTAAAATAATTTTATCTTTGTTCTATTTCTATCCTTGCACTATTGCCTACCATTTTAGTAATCTCCATGTACTTATGTGAGACTGTTTTAATTTTTCTAAATTATTACCCGGAGCAGAATGGGAATACCTGGTTGCTATAGGTACCCATATTACCTTTCTGTGCCTAGAGAAACATTACGGATGTCCCCGTGTTACATGAAAAAGGCTTTCTCTGTTACCTTTTTTCTTCAAACTTATCTTCATTTTTGAGAAAGATACTATTTTGATATTGCTTGATGCAGAGGGTACACTGTACACTTGTGTTTCTCCTGGACACCTCTCTAATGCAGTCTTGCTAGAATGCTTTGTCAGCCTTTGATTAAAGCAGAATAAAACTCAAAGGATCAAAGGGCAAATCAAAACTGTTGCTGCTTTTGTGCACACTAAAAGGGAGACATACAACAGACTTCTGTCATGAGGCTTAGCACAGAAAAGAATAAAATATGTTTGTAAGTGTGGTACTAAAGGACAACAGAACACCATAGGGCCTCCAGAGGAGTGCTTATTATTAAAGATTGGTACAGAAGGTGGGAAATCAGTGAGTACAAGTGATATCCTAAGAGTGGCACAAATATAACTTGAGGCACAATCCTGCAGATATGTGAATGAACTTATTAAAAAAGGCCTTAAATATAGAGGGAAGGGAGGAGAAAGGCTTAAGAAACCACAGAGGCATCTCATTGGTTTCTTTTCTTTGGGAATTTATCTTTCATGCTTCATCTCAAGAATAAGTGTAGGAAACAAAGAGGCAATTGCACAGTGAGCAGACATGCACGTATGACCTCTGGTCTGGAGGATGCAGGTAACACACTGGCAGAGGTTGCTCTGTGGGTTGGCAAACTAAATATAACCCTCCTGGGAAACTTAGATTTGCACTTTCCTTGCTAGCCCCTATGTTCATTTGTGTGACCTGTGCTAACCAGCTAGAATCTGTTTAGTTTAGCTAGAATCCTGAAAGCTGAATCACAAATTGAGTAAGCTTTTTGCAAGTAGCTTTCCCTGCCCTGCCCTGAGTATTTATGCCTAAATACTAAATCCATATAGCTTGGCAATGCTTTGCAATAGAGAGTTGCTTGGGTTCCTCCCTATCCTTATTTTGTATTTTTATAGCTATAGTATTCAATGGTTTAAGATCAGAACATTAGTTTTGTCTTTGGCATCACCAAGATGCAAGATCAGTTAATAATATTTTTATTCCTGGCACTGGGTTGTGCTGTTTTAAACGATGTCTTCATTCTACACCTTGCTAATTAAAAATAAAAAAAAAGTAACCTCTGTGCATTTAGGTCATGAGATTCAGCATAAGTAGTTACAGACAGTGCCAAAGGCACAGAAAATTGGATGGGAAGGGTATCAGGGGAATTGTCTTCTGCTCGCTGTCTGTGGCTCTGGTGCTTAGTGATTTGCTTCAGCCATGATTGCTATTTTCCTTATTTCTTGTTGTGCATTAAAATTCAGGCTGAAATACCATCATGCCACCTCCAAGTGTGGCCTGGGACACCTGATCATTACTTTCTGGAAGGGGTGATGTGCCCTTTTCCTTGGTACAATCTGTTGTTCTGATGCACAAGCTTCTAGTTATTTAATGTTACAAAAACAATAACAAAAAGCATTAAAAAAACCACTATGCATATGATGACTTGGCAGTAAAAGCATTCTTACAAGGTCATTATCGGCAGAAGCATCAATTCGGGCAATATTTATTTCTTGGTTCAAAAAAACCCCTGATGTTTAGCACAACAGGTGCCAATTTCTGCTTAATATTTAGATACATCTATTGGTGAAATCCAATACTTCAGAAGAAAAAGTATTATACAGAGAACAGCAATTATGTTTTGTGTTATCTTTCCTACTTCATAATTTTTCAATAGTGAGGGCTTTAACAAAGCCTTTTGAAAAATTAATCACTACTTCTATTCTTTGCATAAACAGCACGAGTTTGGGAAAATTAAATCCTGTAAGTGTCCCTGTTACATACTATTTAAAGTCTGGTTATTGTCATGAAGAGTATGGGATGGAATAGGTAGTCATGTCAAAGGAACACCCTTATCACTAATACTCTTTGTAATCACATGTGGTATGGAAACACAATTAGTCACCTTGAAGTTCTGCTTACTTTTGTCAAAATTATTCTGTTTTTCTAAGAAATCAGTAAACATGAACCATATAGTCAGATTCAAAATCTAAACTTCAGTGCAAAGGAAAGCATTTGAGGGTGGCGATATTGAATGTGTTTTTGCTTCAGTTTCTTTTTAATGTTCTCATTGTCTTGCTTTTACTATTGATCTATATTTTCATCTTAACTAGAACCTAACTTTTTAATATTATATCAGGGAAAAATGTGCAACTTTAATAACCTTGGAAGTCTTTGGGCCTGCATTATGTCAGACAGTAGATGACAAATTGAGAAGAGATGCTTGTTTTTTCTATGGGAACAAACAATGTTTTACACAAAACAGAGCATCGCACACGTCTGGCTGTTTAGTACAGTGATGTTTTTCAGACAAATAATTTCAATAACTTAGGCTCTCTCAATGCCTCTTATTCATATGAGTGAACTGTTAGTGCATGACGTGAACCATAAAAAGCTGGAGACAATAAGATGAATATACCTATAGAAATAAGCTTTACCAACATTTTATATATAAATTGCAGAGAGATTCATATAAATTCGCTCTGCAACATACATTACCAGACACCCACTGGAGTGGGACAGAATCTCAATGTGGCTGTCTGTAAAATGGCATCAGTGGCTGTTTTTCAGCAGTCGAGGTTCTGTTTCATTGCTCAGCCAACACGCATTGCCAGGTTTGAGTGGAGGAAGCAGTAGTAATTCAGAAAGTTAGTGACAGAGATGGAGGGACTCTCCTTCTTCCTTCAATATTCAGTGAATCTTCTCTTGAAAAGTCCTGAAAAGAAATAGAGCAAGGAGAGTCAGGCATGCTCACAGACATGCACATCTTACAGAACTTAACTTCATCTGCAAGGGCTGGATCCTAAGCATCTGCCTCAGGATATGCCTCCAGGGTGTGAAAACCTTTGCAACATGTATCTAGTACCTTGGCCAGCTAAAAAACATACTTTAGAATAAATAAATAAATTCCATTTATACCCTCTATGAAAGGAATGCACAATAGTAACTTCTGCTGTTTGAGACTTTAGTTTCTCAGTCCTAAGCATAAAACAGATAACAGGGTTTTTAAAACACAAGAATCTCTAAGAGTTCACGCGTTCAGGTTTTTTTATTTTTTTTTTCACTGTGTAGCTGATAAGTTTTGCTGGATGTTATGCTTATAAAATAAATTACAGAGGCTTGTGCAAATAACTTAGTAACTTATAAAGCTGAATGAATGAATGAATATAAATGCAGTGGTAGTGTAGCTTGGTAAATTCACCTCAACACTTCCACTCTATTTCTTGTTAGGCTGAATGCTTCTGAGAAAATTAAAAGGCAAGCCAGTGTTGGATTAGGCATCTTTTGCTGAATACCCCTGTACTCTTGACAATGTTGTTATTCCCTAAGATGAAAGGGTTCGCAATAGGAAAAAATACAGCTTCAGAACAAAACAAATGGTCCCAGTGTAGCTGCAGCACCATGAAGCACTTTCTAGTTCCAGCTGTCCACTGTGAATAGTAGTCTCTGGTGCTAATAGAGTACAGTTAGTGTGTTCAATTCATTCTCTGATAAACTGTGTTGCCACATCTCCACAGAAAGCCATGGGGAATATGTTATGATCTGAGAAGAGCCTGAAGACTTTCTTCTGGCTGTCACTTCTAAGAAGGTAATAATGCATGCCCAATGAATTCACAAGGAGCAACTTCTCATTTATTTCTTCTAGTCATAATTTTTTCTACAATTTTAATTTAGCTTGTACTCCAGGCCAGAGCCTAAAAACTTTTAACTTGGTTCATTGAGAGTTTAGCAAAGAGCTTGTTAAGACTGTTGGAGCTCTTCTTGGTTTTGGATCAGAGTCTAGTTTAGTGCCGAGTCGCAGGTGAGTAAGGATTTCCAATTCTGTCTCACATATTTAGGTTTTACACACTTGTCTTAATTTACACAAAAAAATGAAAAAAGCAGCAGTCCTAGCATGAGCGTGCTGACATACCTTAGTTTTGTCTCAGCACAAATGCAGGAATGATGCTTTTAACCACATGAAGCTATTTTACTATGACTATTTTTCTTTCCACAAAAGGATGTACAATAAAATTCAGGAAGACCACGTGCTGCAATTATTGCTGAAGTGGAAATAGCACTGGAAGTTCAACAGCTAGTTTAGCTTGCTACCAGTAAGAAATAATTCAACATTCTTGACTTTTTTTTATTTATTTTTTTTATAATCGATGTATCATCAACAAAGTGTTTGGGCAAAAGGATGGCCTTCCCCACTGGGGAAAAATTACAGGTGTTACTTAGATATATCATCTCTTATCTAGACAAGATGAGCTGTTAGGTGATCATGCTGAGGCTTTGCACTGTACCGAGAACATGGGTCAGGTCTGAGCTCCACATAGCATTGCAGTATGAGCAGCAGCAGTAATATATTCTTCCTTCTGGCATTAGGTTTTTAGGTCTAGAATATGAGAAAGTCTGGTTATTTCCCCAGCCTCATTCTGAAGCCAAGCATCAGAAAGGCTTTCAAAAGTTCCAGTAAATTTAAACCAATATCATAGCAAAAAAAATCCCATTCCTTTTTTATAGCTTTATATGTCTTACTGAATAAAGTAAAAGTTATTTTAAGTATGAGCAATCACATTCAGTATTGCTGAAATACAGAGTCAACAAACTGGCAACATACCTTCAAAGTAAATTTCAATAAGTATAGAAGTTCCAGGATAAACATCAGACCAGGACTGAGCTTCGCTTCACTTTGAAAAGTCATCCATCTAAGGACTGTCTCTCGAAAACAGATATTTTAATCCTCTTAGAAGACTTAAAATGATCCATTCAGAGGTACTTTGCCTTTTCTATATTCGACTAACAGCAAAACTTGAACAGGAAATTCATGCTGTTCATAAAATTCTGATCATGAAGTCTCTTAATGAGAGAAATTTGTCCATTTTGCTAGGAACCAAAGAAATAAGCCTTTGAAAGTTTAGGTTAAGATTTCTGAAGATGGGTGATGGATTTCTTTACCTTGGAAAAAATCTGATTTGTTATATATGTAAGAAAATAAAATAGAAAACTGCACGGATTTCTCATCCGGATCTCTCTGTGCTTGACAGAGCAGGCTCCTTCTTTTATAAACTTTTTGATTTAGCTGGTATTAACAATAGAAGTCACAAATGCAGTGAGAAATATAGGATAATTACTACAGCAGCCAATTTCACAATCTCACTTTGCCCCCAGAGCCAAGTGATGATAACTAGACACAGACATGCTACCTGGTTCAGACTAATGTATTTTACTCAAGGACCCGTGCCTCCTTTGCTCTGTCCACATTGCTTGTGAACACTTACATGTGCATTTTTTTTTGCCAGAATAAATACATGGCAAGTAGGACAGGTTCAACCCGCAATGCACAGCCAGCCTGGCAACTAACATTTTCCTTCAGTCACGGGTGTAACAGAGCAACAATTTTTCTAGTAGTATTTTCTTGGTTATCCTGTCACTGTACAGACTTCACTAGCACTTCAAATAGCAGTGTAGGCCAGGCTCCTGACCAGGACAGCAGGTCTTTGATTTGGCATCACTGACACACTAATGTCATACTATTTTTTTTTAAACCCTTGGAATGCACCATGTCACCAAATCTGGTATTAGCAAATCTCCCCTAAGTGACTCCATATTATTTTTTTGCTGCTCCAGTGCAGCAGTTCGTGCTGTTTTTACCTGTCTTTATCATAGCACTAGCGTTTGAGACACAATCAAGGAAAATGTGCATTTTGTTTAAAAATTGACTTGAGTTCTAGATATTTTTAAGTATGGTCATTAACAATTATCAGAAATACCGGATATCTTTACCAGTATTAAACAAATAAGGTCAAATAAACATAAAAAAGAACATTTTTCCACTTTTTGAGAGGGTTCCAGCTTGGCAGTGGAAACAGTACAGCAATCAAGGAAAAACATGGAGCCTTTTTTATGTTCCTTACTGAAGCCTGAAGATGCAGAGCTTTTACATATCAGTTTTTGAAAATAAAGTACCTGGTCTTTCAAACACAGACCCATGATGCATTCACATAATTTGAATGTTATACCCAGACGGTTTCTGGTCATTGATGCACAGCCAGATCTGGTTAGGCTAACTTGTAGTGACTTTATCAGCAGAACCATAATACACAGCCCCCCTTTCTCTTCAATTAAAGAAGCCACGTAACCCCAACACCTACAACTAGTGCATGACTGATGGCTACTCCTGCTTATCAAGCCTGGCCTAAGCCCCATCTCTGGCATCAGCAGCACTCTCAGCTTGGTTTCCAAAAGTGGCATCCTCAGATGCACCATCATCTCTAAACCTGTGGGTGAAGACGATGGTAATGGCAGTGCTCCTGGAAACATTTCTAACTTCTCACTCAGTGAACAAAGTTCCCTCTTTTGTTTGGCATGCAGAGTGAGGTTACACTGAGCCTCAAGGGAAGAAGGCTCTGAAAGGCTAAAATCTCTCAGCAAAAAATGTGTGGTTTTTCTTGCTCTCTCAGATAGATTTTGAAGCTTTCACCGATTCATTCTGTGTGCAGCTCTGCCTTCTCACCTTAAGTGACAGAATGACCGTCTTGCTTCTGCAGTAAGAGGCTAGTGCTCCTGTTGAAAGAACTGCCTCCCTTTTGCATCGATCTGTGCTCCTGTTGGGGTCTGTGAAGTGGATTTGTCAGGCAAAAGTCCAACCACTCTTTTCTTCTCTTGGCCCCATACCACCCTCTTCCCCCTTTTGCAGTGCTGGCAAATGCTGGTATTTTACCTCATGGTAAAGAAGACTTATAAAAGAGTCATAAAATGAGTAGGAGGTCTCATTACAAGTAGCCTTGGACCACAGTAGTTGTTGATCCTTTTTCCACTCTCTTGGTGAGGCTGGTAAATCATATACAGCAGTAGTTCCCTTTCCCCTGCCTTTTTGATTTTTTTTTTTCTGGTGAAGTTTCTGACTGCTGGGCTTGAGGATGGCTCTTTCTAATGCAGCAGTCTCAGAAGCAGCAGTTCCAGTGCCATGATTTAAGGCATTCTTGTCAGCAGGTACCATGGAACTGCTCAGCTCCCTTCGGATGAAAAAGACAACAGTTTGCAAGTCACCATTGTAGGTTTTAGTACTGCATTTGTGCCACTTGCAAACATGGGACTTGCAAATAAATCACTGAAACACAGTAAAACCTCCAGGGACCAGAGAATTCTAGGCAGCAATTAATAAAATAAAATAAATCACAATATGGCACTTTACAGGCTCCAGTTTTTGTGGCATGGTATAATGCTCCTCAAATTGATAAACTTACTTTAAAAAAAAAAAAGGGGGGGGAAACATTTTTTATAGACAAGTAGGCTACAACCCTTACAGATTTTTCTTGGAATAGAGCTTACCAATAAGAAATTTGGGATAGGATCCTCTCACATCAGCTTCACCTCAGCTATGTCTGACAATTGCACATCTTAAAGGTCTTTTTTTAGACATATTTCCAATGAAATAATTGATTTGAATGCAAAATGCTGTGGTATTTGGGTTCAGGCCACGTGTAGCTCAACCATGCCATTAACTTCAGTATTCATCAGTGTGTTGACAGTGAATATCCAGATAATTTTCAGCATACAGATGTCCTCTGCTTGCTGAGACTGAAGAAAATACTCAGGGCTATGCTTCCTCTCTCTAAAGTGCAGAGCTTCTCACACTTGGTCAGATATTTAGGACTGATGGAGGAGTTACATGGAAGAATTAATGTAAACAGATGCAGCAATATCATATGGCAGCAATAACTAGGGTTCCTGAAGTAAGCGTTGATGCTTAATGCTCCCTGTGAACCACAGAAATGATTCTGAGAGAGTACTCTCAGATGTTTTCCACCATGTACAGGAAAACAGTGGATGACAGAACTCCCAGTCAGCAAAACAAAAGGGTTAGAGAACATTGTACTTAGCCTCCCTTTAGAAAATATGACATAGGTATAAAATATCACTGTTTGTTCTTTACTCATGGGCTTAATTAGAGCTGATGAAGGTTAATAAGTAGGAATAGGTAAATCTCAAAGTTTACAACACCTAGATTTTCTCTGAATGAATGCATTTTACTTCAGAGGCCAGTTATTCTGCTTTCCTAAGTGGGGATTAATTGGGTGACCTGCTCCCCGGGCATATGGCCTCGTGGCTCCTCTGCTCAGGTTTGAAAGGGCTATCTTCCAGGGTGCATCATGAAATCCTTAACTGCAATCTGCTGCTTTTTAGCACTTGGAGGAAGGATTTCACAGAATCTGGTTTCTGGTGAAGGAGTTTTCTTATATACCTAGCAGATTCAAAGTGTGTTATTTAGATGGAAAGAGCTACTTTGTCCTACTGCACCAGAAGAAGGGAATGGACAGTTTTCCTTGCATAGGAAAACCTTCGCTTTGGAGCATTTTCATGAGTTATTTCTTTCCTAATCAAATGGCTATTAGTAAACCCATTTAAATTCCCTGCTTCCCTCACATACATAATGCAGAATGCCAGAGACATTTTGTGTCAGTAACCTCTGTCCCAGACACTTAGAACTTTCATCTATAAAGCACTTTACAAACATCAACTAATCCTCATAATGTTCTTGTAGGTAAAGCATTAGAGCTGGGTAAATAACTCACTACCAACAGTTTAGAGAATTAAACCCTTTTGCATGTAGACTATTGCCAACCCGTTGTGATGTTTTTTTTCCTCTCCAGTCCCACACTGTATGCTGTAGTATTTGCAATGATGTGCAGCTGGAGCTCTGGTGCTTTTCCTTAGAAGACATTGCACTATTTGATCCCTTGACCACATATGGAAAATTTATTCAGAAAAAGAGGATACTGCCAGTGGCTCTTGTTCAAATTCTTTGGGAGACCTACATTATCTTAAAGTATATGGTTTTGGGGATCAGTCGAAGAGCTGCATGCTGTTCAGTGAGGGGTTTCCCCACTTCCTTCTCCTACTGGCCACTCTGCTCATGGCCACGAATTCCTCCTGCTTCTCCTGGGGTGGGTCAGGGG
>NW_008629089.1:39050-52761 GCF_000691845.1 Merops nubicus
GGCTCAGGTGATCACCAGACCTGTCCGTGCACTGCCATGGAGCTCCCTGACAGCAGAGAGCAAGAGCATTGACAACTCTGGGTAGCTAACTGCTGTGTTAGCACACTGAATCGGCTCATAGAAAAGAGTGAGGAATGATGGAGCTAGCACAAGAGAGAACAGAAGACCTGGGCCAAGGAGTCAGAAGAAAGGCCAAGGAGTCAGGAAGGCAGGGACAGCAGCAGGTAGGAAGATGATGGCCTTTCTGAATGCATCTCCCAGTCAAATCTCCTATATGGCAATGGGAACAAGTGATGTTTTTGTATCACCTCCTGTACACTGATGGAGTTGTGTTGGATGGATTGTAGTGTTGAAAAGGATCACAGAGAAAGAGGGAAATAAAGAAGAAAAAAAAAAAAAAGGAAGGATTATTATAATATTTGATCAACATCTCTTACCTCCTATGTTAGAAGCAAGAAAGGGCATGTTTTAACTCAAGGAAACATTGGCATGTGCTGATTTCCTGTGATCAATTAATGCTCTCAAGCCTTTGCATTTCACCATCACTGGTACTCCTCAGACAATAAATTCAGGAATACCAGGCAGATGGAACAGTTCAGAGCCGAAGAAAGAAGTCAAGTGGATAATTTCCTAATGACTCCTTATCATATTGTGAATATAACTGAAAATCCAAAAGGTAGTTATGCATGAAGTGAGCCCAAATGACTATCATCTATTGCTCTCTTTAGGTTTTTAATGGAATCTTATTTACTTCTCTAGCTTATCAACATAAATACATGCAGAAAATAATTTTATAAAACCTATAGCCATGGCACAACAGAAAATTATATATACTACTGCAAATATGTTGCTCTGGATTGATTGCCTTGTTTGGAAAGCATTTGTGTATGAAATATTTGATGAATAGAAATAGGAAGCAGGTAAAGCAAAACCCAAGAAAACAAATCTGAAGAAAATAAAGCACAGCAAATATAGTAGAGAAAATAAGAGTTTCTGTCTTGAGGAAAAGATGGGCAATCTTTTTCATCAGTTGAGTCAGTCAGATCAGCTTTTTTAAGGGTTTTCTTATTTAATTCAGCAAGTTGCTTAAATATATCTCCCTGTGTATGAGTAATCCCACTGGGACTACTTACATATTTAAATTAAGCATGTATTTAAATTGTTTGCTGAATCAGGGCCTTCTGAAAAACATGGTACACAAGTGCAGAGTAACACTTCTTGGTGTGATACTACATCATCCACATGTTCTGTGCCAGATGCAATTCTTAGAATTGCCGCATCTGGTCACATATATATGTTCTGGGTTTTGTCTGCATTAGCAACATCTGCAAGTTTTGCTCCTTGTAGCTGGGAGTGAATCCAGTACTCTATTTTGGGAATTACTTCACTGCCAAAACACCCCTAGCAAACTACCTCCATTCATAAAAGGAAAATTCATATTCTGTTCTTCTAAACTTTTTCCTAATTATAAAGAGCTTAAAACTCTTTGAATGGTACTATTAAGTCATTGAATCTCACCCTTTTTTATCTAATTACTAACATTATTTCTATTTTGGGGAGGATATTTTCATCTTTGGAATTCAATCTGATTTTCTCCGATAAAGCCAAGTTTCATCATTATACTATGCTAAAGGCTGAATTTTCAAGCATGCCAATACAGCTGGCATGGCATTGGCCTTCCTAATTCAAGGACACAAAGGATTACCCTAAACCATAAGTAGAAAAGATCCATATTTTTTCTATTAATCAAGGCCTTTCTTTTTTGTCAAAAATGATTCATATTTGCCTCACAGTTAGGTCTCTGAGCAACTCAGTGTTTCCTAGAAGCCCTTTGGTCAGTAACACCTGAGCGTCAAACCCTGCAGTTTGTCACCTGAGACACTATTTACAGAGCCAATGGATAGGAACAGAATAATGCAGAGTAGTAACTGACAATAATTCATCCAGTAGTGACTGCTGACATATAACAAAACACCAAGACAGCTTCAGCATGAAAGCAAAACCCCATCATTTCAGCTCATGAGCAGTAACAGCCTCTCTTTCTGCCAGTTTTTGCTTCCTCCACAGATTTTTCTCCAACTATAAAAAAAATTTAAGAATTTAAAATAAATCAAAATTTGGAAACCAGAATGCACTATGTTCCCTATAAAACATGGAATTTTAATGGTTGGTTTGGCAGGAACAATGTGGATCCTGGCTTCAGGAGTAGAAACAACAGAGCAAGTAGTTGCTTTCACAGAGGAAGTAAGAAGCCTGGGTTTCAACTTCTCTCTCTCACTCTCTTTCTCACAACTGTTCGAGTCTCTGATTGGCTAAGAAAAATAAGCTTATGATCTTATTCATCTTTTTCACAGTAGGGAACTAATGGCTCTTTATCTTGCTGCCTTGTTTTCACCAAATTCACAGACTCTTTGTCAAATTTGATTGAAATTCAGCAACGGATTAGAAAGCGAGAGACCATCTTGTATGAACACATGCAGAATGAGCGATGTAACAAGTCTTATTTCAGTGCAAGGCTGTTTTGCTGACTACATGGCCCAGTATTAAGGATAAGGCCATCGGCAGGAAACATACAGGCCAGACTTTACCATCCCACTCCAACAAATACAGGAAAGACATAATGTGATCAACAACCAGAGGAACAAACAAATCAATATATTAACCTACATTAGGTAATGTAACAAAGGATGAAGTGAGCCAAGCCAGGAATCCAGTAATGGTCGAATGGTGGAAACCAAGTCAACAGTCTAATCCAAATCATAATCACTGTAACAATTACCAAAGAAAAGTACTGTTACATACATTGCTCTTATCCTGTCCCACTCTCAAACCCATCCCACCATTGCTGGGAACTCCACCTGCCAGAGTCAGGGAAACATTCCAATAACAGGAACCCCCACAGAGCACACCCACTGCATAAGCAAGCTTCTCTTAACAAGCAGAACCAGCTTTTATACAATTAACTTTAGAGGCAGGGCACCCAGTGTTAACTCTACAAACAGGACACCTCGTGTTAACTTCCTAATTGTTTTCTACCCAAGGTTGGCCAGGCCTTGAGAGAAAACCAAGAGGAAGGCTTTTTCTGCTGTTGGAGAAGCCTCTGCCTGGTTGTAGGCATCATCCATATGTCAGCATTGATTCAGGGCTTGGGGTTTAGACCCCAGCACTTCAGAGGTCAAGCTAAAATCCTCCCTCTCAACGAGGTATTTCTGAGATTTTACTCTAGGAACTGAGGCAATCAGGTCTGTCATAGAAAAAAAAATTCCAAAATCAAAATCACACAGAAAATGCCAACTGAGGCAGCCCTTTAGTTCGTAAGCTGGATATTACAGGTATGAAAATCAGGTGATGAGAACAAACATGCCACCTCACAGTGTTTGCAAGTGTTGTACCTTGCAGCAGGAGAGTACTTCTGAACATGGCTGAGGGCAGTAGGCTCGGTCCTCCAGGGTTGCCCACAGGGGATGTCAGGGTGGAGTATGGGTGCTGGAATCGTTTGAGGCTCTGTGTAAGACCACAGCCCCTTATATTCACACAGGACTTGCCCAACCTCATTTTCATTTTCTGACAGTCTTAGTTTAATAATGAATTTTAGACAGGGCTTGAATGAAAGATGCTTTATAATATCCTGCAAAGTCCTGAGTGACTCCACTGAAGGTTTCATGATGTCTTTGATGAAAGATCCCTGGCTGTGTAAAAATCTTTCTTGATTAGTGAAGTCAGGGGCTGTTGGGATGATTTGGGTGGATTTATTTCCTCTTTTAAATTCAAATTACCTCCAAATAAGTTTTCAAGGCACTGCCTATAGATTAAAGGATAGGACAAATGTGACACAGAATATCTCAGTAGAATATTTTCCTCACAGAACTAATCACTTAGGATTCTAGTTCTGCTAAATCAGTTATCTGAACAGGTCCAGAACGTTTAGCTGCAGTATATCTGATCCTAAAAGTTACTGCATGCAGTTAACATCCCACAGAAGGCAGTGCTCAACAAAGACACTCTGTGCCTCACAAGGAGCATTCAGGGTCTTGGAAATCAGATCAGTTGCTCCCTAATGCCTGATGGTCCAGCCTTCCTCCTGCAGCATCTGGAAGGCACTTCCTCATTGACTCTTGGGAAACAGGGGAGGCTCAGGAGGACTTAGGAGGTCTCATAGCTGGTTAGCATGGCTGACTGCCCATCAGCAGCCTCAGTCCCCCACTCCCAGGTGTTTCCAGGGGTACCTGGGCTACCGTCGGTGTAAAATGGAGAGGTCTGCTGCAACTGCAGGGATGCCTGATAACACAAAAGATCCTTGACAGATGTGAGAAAACTGTGGTGGCAGAGGAGCAGGGAAGATGTGCATGTACCACAGAGAGGCAAAGAAATGACAGGAGGGAGACTGTCAGCTTCAGACCTCAGAGAGAAGATCAGGCAGAGTGTTCCTCTTTCAGGAGCTCTGCAAGCATCTGAAAAGATGAAAGCAGGTTTAAAGATTGTCTCGTTTCTTCAGGGACCTGCATATGCAAGTCTCAGACCCATTTTGATTTTACATCTTTTGGAAAGTCCAAACTGAATAAATTGCTATAGAATGTTCTTCTAGCCTCTTGATTTATTTTCTTTAATGGAGATGTTTAAAAAGAGGCATCTTTTTCAGTACTTTAATATGAAATTGAATAATTTGAGAATAAGGGAAGGCTGCATTTAAAACTATATTTTAACAGAAAGGAGGTAGTAAATAATAAACTCATCCATAGACTTGGGCTCCTTTATATAATAGAAATATCAAGTACATTTTTGTATAGGTTCCAAAAGAGTGAACGTTTTTTCTACCACAGAATTCTCTTCTGCCAGTTTAAGGATGTTTTATGAACTGACTTTAGGGCTGTATGTAAATCTGCTCAGAATTCTGAGAAAGGAGAGAGTTATTAATCTGGAAAAAGTGTCTTTGCTTAGAGCCAACTTTAGAATCTGTTTAAAATAGGAATTTTTAACAAGAGCATAGTATTCCCTCAGTTACCCTTAGATGAGCTTGCTTTCATTGGTACTGGGCAGAGTCAGTACAATTTCACTCCTGGAAAAAAGTTTTTACATCCCTGAACAGATATTAAACATGATCAGCATAACATCAGTGAATTTGATTAGATTTGTCCCACCCAGTTTGTATTTCCAGAGCTGATAGAGCTTTTGCTAGCCCTTATATCCCAAACTAATAAAAAAGAAAGACTGAATGAACTCCCATGACTGAAGCAAATGAAGTTAAATACTACACAGTTTAAAAAAAAAAAATAAGGTTTCAGTCATTAGTGAACATTGCAATTCTGCTGGAATGAAATGTTCTCATTGAGCCAAGTGCAAGACATGTTTAATTCAATTTTATTGCCAAATCTTAATGGCTATGGAGAGCCTTATCTTCAAGTGTTTGCATCTTACTAGTCTACTCCAGCCTCATGTAGGGATACTGTCACTTACATTAGATTGCAAAAGAGGCACTTTTAAGGAGTGCTGCCTGTGTCAGCTCAGAGTTTTCCTTTATAAGAATGAAACAGTTGGTGCAAATCTGAATACGTTATACTGATTTGGTGATTTCGGATGCGAGCCTGTGGATCTCCTGTTTTCTATTGTGGCATGATTTAAAATGTTTGATTGTTTAATTTACTTAGTGAAATTGAAATAAATTAGCTTGATATTCTTTAAGTTGAAACATCATTTTAAGAGTTTAATTCATATAAGCAGGCAAATAAAAGGCTTTGCCTTTGGATCCTTGACATTTGAGCCCACTAGTTTCCCACTCCTGACAGTCCTGCTGGTAGCTCACATAATATTGGCTGCTCAGTAATACTGCATTTTCCTTTTAGTTTTCCCCAAGCTAAAGCTAAAGGGTATGTGAGAGGTAGAAGTATACCAGCTCATGGCTCATCTCCCTGCTTTCTTCAGGCCAGAGTCACACTGATCACAGAGCCATCATCCAGTGGGAAGGCATCAACCTTTCCTATTAACATCAGACTGTAAAATCCCCTGCAGAGTCTGACAGACTGGTTTATGCTATGTATTTTCATCACTGTCCAGAACTTAAGCCAAACAACACTTTTGCATAAGGAACATCTAAGCTGCTTAGGTCTGACTCTACTCTGCTCTGGTGAGACCCCACCTGGAGTACTGCATCCAGTTCTGGAGCCCCCATTACAAGAGGGACGTGGACCTGCTGGAGCGTGTCCAGAGAAGGGCCACCAGAATGATCCGAGGGCTGGAGCAGCTCTCCTATGAGGACAGACTGAGAGAGTTGGGGCTGTTCAGTCTGGAGAAGAGAAGACTCCGAGGTGACCTTATTGTGGCCTTCCAGTGTCTTAGGGGGGCCTACAAGAAAGCTGGGGAGGGACTTTTTAGGATATCGAGTAACAACAGGACTAGAGGGAATGGGGCAAAGCTGGAAGTGGGCAGATTCAGGCTGGATGTGAGGAAGAAGTTCTTCCCCATGAGAGTGGTGAGACCCTGGAATGGGTTGCCCAGGGTGGTGGTTGAGGCCCCATCCCTGGGGGTCTTTAAGGCCAGGCTGGATGAGGCTCTGGGCAGCCTGATCTAGTGGGAGGTGTCCCTGCTTATGGCAGAGGGGTTGGAACTGGGTGATCCTTGTGGTTCCTTCCAACCCTGACAGATTCTGATCTGTTTTAGCAGAGGACTTTAGAGCCCTAATGGCTCAATGGTTGGACTTGATGATCTTGGAGGTCCCTTCCAACTTAAAGGATTCTATGATTCTATGATTCCATATGAGATCCAGCTCCTTTTCCCCTTCTTCATTAGCTCCCATGCCCATGTTTTTCTGTGCTTTTGTGGAGCTCTCATGCCTCATAACTTGTGCTGCAGCGGAATAATCACTGTGGTTAGCATATGGTCACCATCAACCTCACTTCTTTCACATAACCACCTTATATAGCTCACCTTCCACTTAGCCACCTAACACCCATATTCAAAACTTTCCGCTCCAGTGTATCGCTGTCTTGTGCTATTCTCAGATACACAATTCTGGTATCCCTTTCTGTTCCAGTTCCAAAATGATGGCAGTTGAGATGTGTTTGTTGTGTTTTAACATTTAAAGAACACATCTTTGTGTTGCATCAACTTCACAAAGAAGTGTAAAATCTAATTGCAGCTGCTCTATGCCCCCTCTTCATTTATCAAATTGTTACAAAGGCTATAGCTAACATATTCATCCTTTCTGTCAAATATATATGCATATGGATAGTAACAGTGTTCTTTTAAGTGTTATATTGCAGAAAAACTAATTTTAGGGTGATGCCACATCTACTAGGGTTAGTATTTCCCTTTATACTAAAATCCACAAACAAGGTCTCCTTCAATTGTTGGAAGATTTGCATAGTGGTCAGAAAATAATTTTCCTTACTCTGTTTACAGCTGTAGGATGTCCCTTTATGAAGGCTGGGTCAGGTGCAGCCCCTTGGAGGGTAAAGCAGATGGTTCCTGTCTATCCAGCAGCTGGGCATACGTGGGTGGAAAAACTTTGCAGGCTAGCCGAGTGTGGCACATAGAAGACTTACAGCACAGAGCTGGAGCCTGCAGCTCAGGAAGAGCAGACAGACACACATAGGAGGCTGCTGGAGAGGACTTCCTAGGGATAAGGGGGGATTAGTCAAGTTTGTGACAAACTTAGAAAGTCAAAGAGGTGACTGAAAACAAGCCTGTAACCGAGAAAGACGACTAGGAAACCTATTTGTTTCTATTCTGCTTGAATTGGTCGTTTCTAGCTTTTTCTATTGAATTTTTTTGTTTTGGTTCAGTATCTAATAAAACATTGTTTTCTGAATTTCAGAGTCTTTCAGTCTTCTTTGGGGATCTCATTATAAAGAAAAGGTCTAGGCAGTTCCATTGCAAAACCTTGGCTGACTTGGGCTTCTGTCACAGTTAGGTAGTTAGGAGACACTAAATATTTCTCTTGTTTATATGCATCAAACTGCTGATCATAATGAGTTACTTCAGTGAACAAAAGACAGAATTTGGTGCATTTCAGTATCTGTACCAAATGTACAACTTAATTATACCACCTTACAAGGCCTATGTGGACTGAGCTCTAGTCAAAAGTCTGCAACAAGCAGTAATTACAGCAGTATTGCTTTTGGACTGTCTAATCTATTTTGGATTTGGAAGTTTCTGCAGCTGATATCTCAAGAAGAGTCTCAGATCAATAATTTATGTTATATAGATCACCAGCCCTTTGGGGATGGCGGTGCAAATGTTCACTGTCTTCTTCCCTAGTAAGTAAGTGTAGATAAAACTGATCCAGCTAGGCATTGCCTAGCTGTTGCTCCCTGTGCCTTCAGACTGCAAATTTGCCCTTGATTTGGTGTTTGCACCTCAACCTGGATCCAACAGTGTTGATGTAATCTCATGGTATTCAAGTGCTGGCCACTCCTTTGGCTTGGTTTCTCGTACCATGTAGTTCCTGATCTTGGTAGTTGGTGCTGATGGTCCAGTCATCAACAGCTTCTTCTTTCTTGTCATGCAGACTGGCGTCTCTGCAAGGATGCTGGGATCTTGGCATGCCACTCTGAGATACAGATTTCACAGGCTAGTGGATAATAGCTAGACTTAAAAAACAAAATCAACAGCAACAACAACAAAACCCCAACCAAAACCAAAAAACCCACAAACATAAAAAACTACACCCACCACCAAAAACCATAACAGAATTATGTTGTATTGTGCATCACAGTGAAACTTCCCCCTCTGGTCCATCATTGTGATATTTTTTAAACATACAGAGAGTAGTTTCAAAATAACACTCATTTCATTATGCACAAGATTTCCTTTCCTTTTTGGAGCCCAACTTTATTGTGTAGTTGTTGATTCACTGAGAGAAAGATCAGTTTCTCAGACTGAGAAGCCATCCTTTATGGGTTGACTGTCCTCTCATGTGCTAGTGAAAAAAGAACTGTTCAGCCCTGCAATAATTAAACTGGAGCTTGGTGCTCAAGCTCTCAGCAAATTGTAAGAAAGGTGATCCACAGAGACTTTTGTAAACATCTGGTAAAGAAAGAAATGCAATGATATGAAGGTGAAAAATTATAACAGCAATGATAATATCCAGGTGGCTTATCTAAAAATGGTATGTTTGTGGTCTACTTTTATGTGAAGCAACCCTTAACTGGAGGAAAAATAATCCAAGTTAGGGATTCCAAGGAATAAAAGCAGCAAATGTGCTGTGACTGGAAACAAAACTAAATAAATAAGCTCAGCTGCAGGATAAGAAGCTGTAATTGGTGTTTAATGCATCCCGCTCTCTGAGATAGATGCTGGTTGTGGTAAATGGTGGAAAGAATACATTTCTGGCTGAAAGATGCTCAAAATACAAAGGGATGGGCTAAAAAGTTATAGATAGACAGATAGCTGCACGTGCACATACAGATACATCTGGCTGGATTTCTTAACGAAATTCTGCTGTGGTGATGCGTCAGTGGCCTGTACTATGCCAATAAAGTCCTACCAAGATATATATGCACTGAAAGGTACAAGACGTACTGTATGCTGAGTTTGGGAGTGTCCATATCTTTGGTTTAGAACACGAATACTTACAGAGTTTTTCTTTGTTATAAAAACAAATACCTATGAAGAGCTGTGCTGGTTCAGACCAAAGTGGTACTCTACTATTCTGTCCCAGCAGCAGCCATAAGTTGATTCCTAGTGAAAATAAGCCAGCACATGATATTTACCCTCACCCTCCCAGCATCCAATTATTTGAAGCTCTGAAGATCTCTTGAGCTTGGTAACCTTCAGTGGAGTTTTATTCCAAATACAATTTCAGCCTCCATTTGTAGCCATGTAAAATTTTTGACATCCAAAATATCTCTTGGGAAGGAGTCTGGGGATTCTGCTGCATTCTGTGTGATGAGCTACCTCCTCTGATTTGTTTACAGCAAGCTTCTATCAGCTTTATTTTATGACCTCAGTTACATCAGATTATTTAAAAGTAAATTAGTTAAAGATTACTTAAAAGCAAACAAATCTTTTACAGGTACATACAGTTATGCTCCTGTGAAGAGAAGGGGTTTGGACTTAATGACTCATGGGTCCCTTCAAATTCAAGTTATTCTGTGGTCCTATGGTTGTATCAGTAATGCACAATATCAATTTATATATATATATATATCTGTGTTTGTATTTGCAATACTGCTATGTTTCTTTAAAAAGCCTAACGAGTAAAATTCCCATGATGCTGTGGTGGGGAACTGAGCCTGTCTCTGGGGCCAAAATGTTTGGGCTCACTGCATGTGGCAGAAAGGAGGATGCAAGTAAGGAGCTGGGAGCTGGCAGGTTGTTCAAGCAGCAGACAGATGAATCCTCCTGAAAAATGTCCTGAGGACCAGGAGTTGCAAGACAGATTTTAAGCAGTTCAGAGTCTCTGAATTGTCACTGAAAGTAGCTTTGAGGAAATGACTCACCTGCAAAGACACAGTGGGAAGGAGGAGCTATTTATGAATCTTTTAATGTAGTTGTTGATATTTATACTTCCAGCTGGCACAGTCACTTTGAATTTTCTCTCTTCAGTAAAATTGAGGATCTTAGTTAATGTTACAGTAAAACCTGGCTTCTCTGACTTTAACGCCTTTTAGAGGGAGGGAGAGTTGATTGAAGATGAAGGCCTGGGCAGATCCACCTCAAAGCTATGGTCAATATCTATTTCCTCAGTAATGCTTATTAGTTGTACTGTGTCTTGCTTTACTGAAAATTGCCAGTGTTTCCCACAAGGAGATCCCTGCCATCTGTTGTTTATAGCTTTTTCTTATGCTATTTCTGTGAAATTCTGCTCATATTAGCCAAGCTATACGCATTTAAAAAAGGCCAGTGATACATTCTCAGTGGATACTAGGATTTTCCCAAAGGAAAATTGTTTGTATGGATTGTGTTCTCTCTTGAGGTTGGCATAAATTAGCTGCACTTACATTTCTCCATTAATATATCTGAGTGGCTAGTTGAAGATTAGGAGTGTTACTTTTTTTCTGGCTTCTTTGTGCCCCCTTTTTCTTTCATAAAATAATGTAACATTTTCATTATTTTCACAGGCCAGCAGGTATTTTTGTGTCTAGAAGCAAAACGATCCTTCTCATCTCTGATTTAGCACTTAATATAAGTGTCACTGATGGCATCTTAAGGTGGCACAAATATTTTTCAAGTGAAAAATAACGATTGGTGGTGCCACCCCAACAGAAAAGTTTTACTGTTCAGTAAGGCAGGCTGTTTTGAAAAATGCTTGTTTCCCAAATGCAGTCCTTAGCACTTAACCTAGAGGAAGGTGAAAGACCAGCCAAAACACATGAGAATTTCAAAACAGAAAATTTGCCCAAGACGTACTGTTCAGAGTGGATGAGTATTCAGCAACAGATTCCTGAAAAATTCTGCAATTAAAAAACCCTAATGCGATACCTGGTTGTATAGATGAGGAAACATATGGCGAGTTTGTGCTGTTTCTGTGCAATGGGCATAGGAGCTGAGAAGCAGTTCACAGCCGTTCCAGCCCTACGTACGGAAACCAGTCTGATACCAACTACTGTGCTTTTTATTTTGTTTAGATGAGTAGTATCTAAGTGATACTTTTAATATCTTTTCTTTTTCCTACATTTCTATACATTTTCTTTCTCATCAAGCTTTCTAAAAGATGGAAAAGCTTTTTTCCCCTTATTTAACTACTCTTTTCCTTTTCTTTGTTGAATCTTCACGTTTGCCACATTCTTCGCTCCCTGTTCTTGTATAAAATAAACCATAATTAATATTCAGTATCTCACATTTATTCAGCCCTAGAATTTTTGAAACTATTCCAAGCTTTCTCTTTTCAAGATTGTGTCTTACCTTTATGCCCCATTCCTAGCTACCCACTCTGGGAATGATTTCTTCAATATATCATTGTTATATCTTTCCTTATGCCCACATTTTCTCTTCAAACCTTCCACTCGAACTTCAGATATTGCACTCACTTGTGAGATCTCCTAAGTGTTGAAGCTTACAGGTAGTATTCCAGTCAGTGGATGTGACTTCTTTTTGATCAATTTCTACAATTAATCTATTTCCTTACATATACACCTCTTTTTTCTCCTCAAGTAGTGTCAGTGAGGCTGTGCACTAATGGCTTTATTTCTCTGCAGAGAGCACAACTCTGCCAAATGCAGGTTAGTGCTCAGTTCTGCACTTACTTCTGTCCTCTTCTCATTCTTTGTTCCAATCTAGAAAACACTGTTTCTTCTTGCAAATTAACTTTGTATTTTGTTTCTACATATTCCTGGGTTTTGGTTTATTTTGCTTTTAAAGCTAGTCCACTGCACCACAGAGGAGCAGAAAAGAGAGAAATCAAAACTTGTAATCTGATCTGAGTACATTCTGCAGGCTGGCAAATTTCAGTTGCTTATTCTGTTATCTTTAAGCCTATTTTCAAAAGTACTTTTTATCTCTGTTCCATGCCTCTGAGGCCTATTACAACCTGATCTTACATTAGAGATTGTACAAGCCCTCCAAACAGCATGTCAGACTTGCCAAACTGAAGTCTGCTATGAATGCTTCAAAAACTTCTCCCTTTTGATTTGACATATGAAGCCAATTATATTGCAGAGAATTCATTCTTTCTAGGAGAGCAAAGTACCTTCTGTATCTGTGACATGGCCTGTTCTCTTTCACTAAGTTTTAGGCTGCTAAGTGAAATATGTTCCCTGGAACCTGCAAATATAATTCATTTGGCCCTAATATATTCAGATAGATATAGACCTCCATTTCACTATGACTTCCATGGTTTCATCTCTTTTTAGACAAATTCTTGCCTGAATGACTTCCAAGCATCTGTTGCAACTGTGGCAAATTCTTGATGCATTAGTATGCTAATACACTGTTGTATTTTGTCATCTGACAATTTTTTGTGTTGTTTCATGGTACTTTTCTCCCTCCATTGAGTATGCTAGCTAATAATTATTGGTGGCAATTTATAAACAGTCAATGTCAGACCATGCAGCTAATATTAGCTGAGGCTGGAGCCAGGGCTGGAGCCTGGGCTGCAGCTGCACTGTTGGCTTTAGAGAGCATGGAGCACTTTGTCAAAGCTCACTAACATCCCAAACCACACTCCTCAGTGGACTCAAGAGCACAGGCACTAACAACTGCACTAGTCCACAGTCAAATTGTGTGTTAGGAGCTGTCCGAGACCTGTAATAGCTCAGTGTGAGAAGGGAAGATAGAGAGCTTCTTATCTGGTGAACCCCATTATATCTGTCTTTCAGCCAAATTTACAACAGGACTGTTTTCTCAACAAGTGAATAGAGGATTAGACAGAATCAGAAGAGATCCATTCCTCCCTAAAAATACATAAAAAAAAAAAAAAATAAAAAAAAAGGAATCAAAAGAAAGGGATTTTTTTCTTGAACAGATACTAACCATTATCTGCATTACCATGATCAGCACAATGGCTTTGATGAGACTCAGCCCACACAGTTTGTTCCTCCAGACCAGACCGAGTTTCCTGCCAGCCACTTTGTATTCATTACATCCCAAGCTAATAAAAAGGGCTGAATGAACTCTCATGATTGATGCAAATAGGGCCAAATGCTGCTACAAACGAAATAAGATTTCAGTCATTATCAGTCACTGTTATTCTGCTGAGAGCGAATATTGTCAGCAAACCTCATGCAAAATATACATAAGCCACTTCTCTCTCCCCTCACCCCCCCCACCCCCCCTC
>NW_008629089.1:52792-125404 GCF_000691845.1 Merops nubicus
GTTTTAATAATTGTTGAGGAGAAATACGATGTTGGCACCTTTTAAAGCATCCCTCAGGAAGCCTGTCCAGGCTCCCATGTAACATAAGTTATTTTGTAGTACATCCTGCACACTGCTGGTGTTGGTATAGCAAATTCTTTCATCTCTGTGGGTGTTTTAACTGGATTTTCTTTATAAATGATAACATAAATACCTAGGCATTTTAACTGGCTCTGTGCAGGTCAGCTCAGGTTCAAGCAGGCTTCATGTTACCAGTGGAAACTCAAGCATATGCTTGTGTGACTTGAGAAAAAAGAGGGTAAGGTAACTTTAAAATCCTCTAATTCAATCCTAAAGCATGTTGTCAGCTGTTTTCCTTGGGTAAGAAGGATCCGACCAGAGGGAGACTAATGTCTGCTAACACTGTTGCTAGCATGTTGCTTTACTCATGGGTTATTTCACTTTGTATTTTATTATCAGTGGAGGGGACAGTACTGCCCATTATTAAAATTGGTATATGTTGCCCTTGAAACTCCTCTCAGTTTCTTATAACTTTGTCATGCTTTTAACTATTAGAATTTTAAATTTTTCATACTGATATGGTGCCTGCCTCTGGCTACATTTTTAGGGTTTATTTAGGGATTTATTTTCAATATATTCCAGATCTTTTGAAGAGCCTGAGAAACATGGGTTGTTTCACATAAGTTGAAAAACTAAATGGTACTTGACAGCCTTTTTATTTAGGCATCAGTAATTTTTATTTTCTTTTCCTCATTACTTGCTCCAAGGTTAAGAAGTTTGGTCCAGAGAGACCATTATGACAGGGGAGGTACATCTTGTATTTGTGCAAGGAGTAAGCTGTTTCAAAGTGACTTTACAAATATGGTAATTGCTAACAGGTAAAATTCCCCAAGCTTCCAGTCTATGGTGAGTGCAATCTAGTGTGATGCTGTGCAACATCTGCTGGCAAGTACAGCTGTAAGCAATAGTGTATCAGCTTTCTTTGGATAACTGTCCTATGAATAACAAGATTGTTTCAGAGCTCTCCATGCCATTGTGCTGGACCTCAGAAGAAAAATCTGCTTCACCTGATAGCATGGGAAGAAGAAACCAAGCCTATGGAGAAAAGGGGAGTTTGTCAAAGAGCTGTTTAGGAAAGAGTAAGGAGAGGAGACTGGCAAGACACAGTAAAGAAAAGATGTCATGAGTGGGATGGGAACAAAGACTGGGAATTAGGACCAAAAGAGCTAAATGAAGAAGGTGTAAGTAGAGTAGAAAATAAATACAGTAAGGTCTTAAGATGCAGTAAGGAAAATGTAAATGGAGGAGCAAAGAAGCAGGAAAAAAGGGACCAGACTTTAAAACCAGACTTTGTGTATGTGTGATAAAGTCTGTGATATTTGTGATACTTGCAAGACCTAGAATTTCCAATTTATAGGAAATTCTGAAATTCCATGACTGAGGCTGGAAAGAATGTTCTGAAAAGGTAAAGGAAACCAAAGAATTGAAAAAAAAAAAAAAATCACTTTTCAGACAAAATTGTGGGAAGAAAAAGGTCAAGTTGGGTGATAGGTTTCTCATGCATAACATTCAAAAAGCTGGATACAGTTTTGACATTTATCCCTTTAACTACTGTTACACCATAAAATAAATCTAAAGTGATTTTGAATTACAGGTATAACTATTATTCTGAAACAATAATCTATTACTTTGTAGTTAAACCACAAAAAAAGAAAAAAAGCACTCAAGCCAGCACATTCCCCAAAACTGTTGTCATTACATCACCGATTTACAGGACAAAAATCATCATTTAGGAAAGCATCAAATAGTTTTAGGTTCAATATTCAGTTCCCTGCTGGTGTGCAATTTTTTATGAATGAGGTTTCCTTTTCTGTAGGATACCAGCAACAAAATCTGGGAGACATGCAGGATCTGGAAGAGGTTCAGTTAACAATAAAAGATATTACAGACAGAAAATGCAGAAAATAGCACAGAGGAAAGAAAATCATATAAAGCAGGTATTTCACAGGTGATCTTTCTACTGCATTTTCTTCATTTTCTGGATATCTGATTTGATACCTCAGGGTCTCATTTGCAGAAATAGTGATAACTTTCAATTGCTGTTGAAATCCCTGGGAACTGTCTTTTGATACGCTAGCTGCTATATACAGTAAATCCTTTTTAAAAGTAGGTCCGAGGTATTTCAAACAGAGCATCCAGAATTAGTGGGTAATTTTTACCTTAATCACTCTGTGTTAGGGTTTCCCATCTGTAAAATGGTGATACTGATAAAGTGATGCTAATGGGTGGCAAATATGGTGTCTTATTGCTAGAGTGTTGAACTGTACAACTTCAGCAGTTCTCTTTCAATGCCAGTTTTCTTTTCTGGACTGAGTACGAAAGAGTAATTGCTTTCTTTCTGTGATCATAATTCTCTGGGAGAAAGTCATGTGAAGAATCTCAAGCTTCTTACAGAGGAGACTTGGAAAATAATTTTAAACTACTGAAGTCAGTTAATCTTTCCCGCTTACTGCAGTGTATTGAATTTTTGAGACCAAACAGTGTAGAATTCAGCTAGCTTTATAGTCTGGGCTGTTTATAGAGCATTTGTCTAAAAAAAAAAAAAAAAAAAAAAAAGTAATGCAATATAGATGCATCTTAAATTTACCATAAAATGAACACATTTACAGGTATATTAAGAATAGATGTGTGGATCTGTTGCATAATGATTAATCATTCTCCATGAATGACTAACACTCATGGACTTTATTCTCCAATTAGGTGTACACATGCATAAAGACAAAATTGCAAAATTTATGTGAATAAAATATTTAACTTAAATATGAAATAAGAACCTTTCAGATGTCTCACAGTGGGAAATTAGTTTACTCTTTGAGAAAATGTAAACCTGAAATATGAGAAAACATTTGAGCATTGTATTTCCCCTCATAATAAATAAAAGCTTCTGTGGGATGCTAAAAAACAAAGTTATACCAAATGCTGTTGCCAACATTTTTATTCTTATTCTATCTGGGTAATGCATTAAAACTATCAATAATGACTCTGCAATTGTAAGAAGCAAGGCTAATTTGTGTTTATCAGGCTTCTCAGTTGCACAAATTGTTGTGAGATAGAGCTTAAAACTTTTCCAATTACAGTCCATATTTTCTATGGGAAGCAATGAAACTGGAGGCTTGCTTGCTTCTGACTTAGCTCCAAGCCCTTATCTTTTTCTTCTACTGTATCTTTGTGGCTGCCTTTTAAAAATTTCTTTTGGATTTGTGTCAGCTCTCCCAGTACCATGTAAAGATTAGTAATGCTTGGAGCAGCCATGCTACCTAGAGCAATAACAAGGGCCTGTTCTTCAATGCTCATCAGCTAGGAGCGGGCCAAGTGGCAGCAGCACTCACTCTAGAATTGTTTACCTCTCTCAGCATGTTGAAGTACAGTGCTATTAAATGGCCTCCCCACCATCTCCAGGCTGGCTAGTGTTGCAGGGCATTCAGAGAGCTGAACGGGTTGCTAGTCCTTTCTGATGTGATGCAGCCATCCCGATTCACCGAGTGGGAGGACAGATTAGCTTGTCTTGTACATACTGCTCCCTTGGTAAAAGTGCAGAGGAGCACCTTTGTTTTACCCAATCTGCTCCTGTAATGCCAAGACATTTTCAATAAATGCCATTTATTACTCTTGGGGTTTTATTTATCATGTGTTTTTGACAAGAATGTGAAGATGCAGACTCTTTCCAAATGAGTACTATTCGAGCAGCCAAAGCAAAGGCAAGTCTGCAGGCAGAAAATGCACAAAGTGATAACTTGCATATGGTTCCCAAATAAGTCAAGGTCTGAGACAGAATTAAGATGGTCCAACAGCCTTCACTTATCTACAAGCACACCACTCTAGCGCTGGCTAGTTTCAGAGAATTTGGATTTCTCTCTGGTTTCTATGTAAAACTAGAGTGAAGCAAAACAAAGACAGATGAATAAGTTTATCTGGGAGCAAGAAGAAGTTTGTTAGGGCTGGCTGCTACGTTGATATAATACCTATTGCAATTGCTGCCTGGGAACAGTGTGTTTGCAGAGTGTGGCAGCAAGACTCTGCAAGATGAAGTACTGCATGTTTGACCACTATGGTTGGCAGTTTTTCTGTAAAGTAATCACTGGCAGAAAATATAGAGTGCTTCCCAGAGACAAACTTGAGACATTTTTATTCCCCTTCCAGACAGGGTCTGTGTTTCTCCGTGAGCTGCACAGTGCAGTCTTATTAAAATTTTCTTCCATTAAGACACTGCCTGTACCTGGTAAAAGCAAAACCCAGTGTAAGTCCCAGCTGAAAACATGCACTGTTTCAATTCATGCTATGACCCACTGCAACATCCTACCTCTGCCAGGAAGGTATAAAGAGCTGTATTTTTTTCAGGTATGCTCTGAGGTCCATTCACACATGCAGCAGAACATAAAGCAACCTCAGGGCAAATGAGAACTAGGGCAATTACCTCTGTCTATGACAGTCCCTTCAAGATTTATTTTCATCTCTCACTTCTTTGTTGTGGGCCTTCATATGCATCAATGATTCTGCAACAAAAGTGGGGATGCACTGCCAAGAAAACAGGGCTTCGTAGTGGTCTCAGTGAGGTAATTTCCTTACAAAGGTAACTGGCAACTGAAGAGCTGTTTGGTCGTGGAACTGGGCTGAAGCTGACTAAGATGAGTCTTTACTACATTTATAAGGAAATCTAAAAAATGAGTGAAGCATAGGAAGGTGGAGGAGAAACAGAAGATCTACAAGATGCCTTCTCCTTTGGCAATTTACACTGACACAAACAGTAGCTGCTTTAGACCTCAGTGCTTTGTCTCTCACTGGTTTTGCATGTGATCTGTGAAGGCAGAAAACAGAGAATAGCACAATAGAGAAAATCTCACAACAGCAGTGAGATCGAGGTCACTCATTCCTAAGCAGGAGGCAAGTGCTGTTCTGTGAGCTGAGCTTACCCTAGGCTTCAACCTGTGCTTGCGGAACAGCAGGCTCTCGTCCATCCACTGTTACCCGCTGCACCTAGGCTATGCTGTAGATCTGTTGGGGATCCCTTTCTGAAGAGCTCCAGTTTAAAAATCCTTGGTGGAGCTTACTGCTTGTAAGCAGACAAGTATTGTTCATTTCTGACCAGCCCCCCCATATTTAACGTCTCTGAATTGTCAGACATGAGCTGAAGTTTCAGTTTCAGTGAGGACCCCCCAAAATTGAGCTGATCTCTTTTCTTATGACCTAGCTGTTGTGAATAGAATTTCAGGGGCTGATTTAACTTCAATTGATAAAATTCAACTAGGACAACGTTTTGTAAACTACCTATATATATATGCAAAGATTACTGAAGGTTAATTTCCTCCAGTTTTTCAGTTCTTTTCCTTTACCTCATCAAACTTATTTCTGCCACTGTTCTTCTGCCTCTTTCCATCACTTTGGCACTTGTAACTACAGAAAGGAATTGAGTAGGATGCTTATCTCCAGAGTGAGAGCATCACAGTGCTCTTTTGGTCAGTTCTGGTCTTTTACACATGCACTTCATGGAAAACAATACATATTAAAAAAATGTGCAGGTGCAAGTTTTCTGATTCCATATGAGGAAAAACAAAGCACATTTGCATGGTATGACTGTTGATGAATGACTTCAGAGTAGACTATACCTGAACACAAAAATTAAATACATGGGAAAGCATCAGTATAATTCCTTCTAGCTTCCTATGAACCCCCTCTATATCATACCATTTTCTCTGTCTGCTTCTCTACATTAATACAGTTAATAACCCTGATCTTACATTTATCTTTTGTAGAAGAGAATAGAGATCTCAAGGCCATGCCTGCACAAAGGCACAGCTGATCCATCAGCAAGGTTTAGACAAAATACCTCCCCCTGAAAGCTTTCCTCCAGTTGTACAAAAGGAATTACCCTGTCCTCTGAGTAGGTGATTTCCTCTGAGTTCTTCTCATTGGAGCTCCTGCCTGGCATAGAAAAATTAAATATGTACAAAACAAATGGTCTAGGGCCTGACTCTATTGTTCAGTAATGTGGATCAGGGAAATCCGAGTGCCATAACCCATGGCAGTAAACGCCTTATTTAGTTTAATACTAAGTGAAAAAATGTAGCTATTGGTGTTAAAATGACATTTATTCTGGCCTTGATATTTTAGATACAGCACACAAACAGGAGCAGTCCCACCAGGGAAGATCACTTATGCTCCATGGCTGGCTACTATAGAGCATAATGGCTAGCAGCTACCTAGAGGTGGACTCAGATATCTTTAGAAAGAGGACTAACTTTAACCCAGGTCTCCTACTCTTTTGCTGACCACTTGCCCAACTAAGAAAAATATTATCAACAGGCAAACCAGCAGCCAAAGTCCTCCCTCCACTCTTAATTCCTAGACCAACAACCCAACACGCCGGACCACTGGAGGGAGGAATAAGTCAATACATTCACTCACAGCATAGGGTGTGCAGAAGGGAGCGAGCTGACTCCAGAACCCTGTCATAGTAGATGGCAGGACCCAGGTGATCAGTCCGATCATCTTGCCCCACCCTCCTGGAAGCTCAACTTGATATGAAAAGTTGGGAAGCCCTTTCAATAGCCAGAACCCCCCACACCATATGCACTGTATGGACAAACCACAAAACTGCACCACAAGCAGAGTCAGTGCTTACAGAAGTGGCCTCTTGCCCTGCCTCCAAGTTAATGTGGAAGGTGGGAGCACTTGGTGGTGATCTCCTAATCAGTTCCCACCCAAGGCTGGCCAGACCCTGGGTGAAAACCAATCAGGAGGGTCCTGGTTGTGGGCATCATCCACATGCCAACCCTTACTTAGGGTTGGGGTTTTAACCCCAGCACTTCATCTACATACAAATTTCCTAGCTGTAGAGCTGTTTTCCAAAAGCAAAGCGCTGCCTCACATCCACTCTCATTTTGTACAGAGCCCAGCCAATGAGGTGGGATCAGCAAGGCAGCACCAGTAGCAAAAGGCATCATTGGTGGATTTATGGGACCTTTGCCAACAAGAAGCCGAGTGTCTCTGAGCTTCAGGTGTCTTCAGGGTGAGCTGGTAACTTAAGCAGGATTTGTGGAGCTTCGGTAATGACTGTAGGTGCTCCTTAGTTACTATGGCAGACCTTTTTGTAGATTAAACAGCATTTAGACCGTGAGAGGCATGCCCATTGGTGAGACCAGTGAGGTTTAGCAACTGTAACTACCTACCTTAGAACATTTGGGCTATAGCCCCAGGGGTGGGCTGTGCCTTGCCAAGTTTGCAGGCAGTCATCATGTCAGGGACAGGCTGACCCTGCAAGCATCACAGCTCATATCCTCTGCCCAGCTTTCTTTGGGCTACAGTGTGGTGTCTCTGGTCAGGAAGGCTTGATAATAGGAGGTAAATACCAAAGCCACGCAGTGCTAGCACTTACTTAAGTTTCAGTCTTGCAGAGTTATGGTCATTGTAATTCTGTTGCATTTAATTAAGTGCCCATATCCATGCTCCCATATATATCTCCGCCAATATCAGCCAACGTGGTAGATGCTGCCAGTAAATACCATAACTCCTGACACAGTGAGGATTTGAATCTCTTATTGATCCCACAGATCAAGGCCTCCAGCTCGGCTGTACAATGCATAACACGTAACAACAATGGCTTTCTTCCCAGGTAATGATGTGCAAAGCTTTGAACTATTTAAGTTAATAACTGTATTTTCAGCTTTGTCAGGTCCATCTTATACTTCAAAGACACATGCTCACATTACATCTTCCAGAGAAGTTGCTCATCAGGGCCATTGACCCCAGCACAGACAATCTGTCAAAGAGAGACCCACCGAGATAACCAGGGCTGCAAATAGGAAAGTGGAGCCAGAACCCTGACCCAGGAGACTGCTTATGGATGGGAAGGAGGAGTGGTTAGGCAAGAGTCCCCTATGTACAAAACCCAGTGCTGCATGCACTATGTGGCACGTGAGGAGGAATAGCTTAGCTGGGCAGCCTGGCTTTGTCTACGTCCAAATAGACTTCAAACAAACCCCACACTTGTAAAAGTTGGCTCAGCTTACACTGATCTTAATAACAGCTACACAAGAACATCAAAAGGCCAGAATTTTGCCCTATGAAAGGCAAGAAATAACCCATTTATGGGTCTCATTGTAAGGTATTAGCAGTTTAAAATTACAGTCATTGTGTGGCACAAAGAACATTCTCAACAATCTATTCCCTTATGGATGTGATTTAAAATTAATTCATTCTTCCGCCTCATGCCATTATTGCCAGCAAACCAGTGATGTGGAATTACTTACTTCTAAGCCATATGGTCTTCTGAGGACAGATACCTCCTTAGCTCACTCTAATTAATACATTTAATGTATCAGAAGTTCCATCTGATTTTCAGTTTTTTTGTTAACTAAACTGAACAAAAGGAAAAGTTGATTTTGCAATTAGAGGTTAGGGACATTTTTTGTTGTTTTTCTCAGTTCCTATTTACTTTAAAATCAAAGGGGTTTGCTTCCTGCCATGTCAGTGCTTTCTAGCAAACCATTAGAGTGTGTTGGAAAAGAGATCAAATGGTATTAAAACCCTATTTTTGATTTTCATGCTTCTACTTAAAAATGTAATTCTTTAAAAGGATTTCTTGTGACAGAGTCACTTCTGAACAAAATTGTGTGAAGAGCAGGGATCTAGACTTTGCTGACTCATTTAGCAGTGATTTCTTGATTTTCTTAACAGCTCAGGTTTTCGGTTTGTTTTTTTTGTTTGTTTGTTTTTTTTCCCTGTTTGGTTGTTTCCTGCTGTCAGGAATACAAAAATTGTGTCCCATTATTTTTTATCTAACCTTTACCCAGACAAATGAAATAGAGGCAGGTCTAGTAAAAGGGGCAAAATACTATCTTAGTAGGTTCATTTGTAACATTTGTCAAGACCAAATGCAGTGTCCTGAATTGAGGAACATTTTTTAATTATTTCCTGCAAAGTATTTTTATGTGTGAAATAATAAATACGTATGATATTTGTATGGAATTTGATATTCTAGTAATGGACCAGCAGTATAACATGTTAAAATATCAGTGAAAATGTAAACTAGATCAAATAGGCACCACATTCCCCTTCAAATGTATTTTTGCTGCCTTTCCACTGTTTTATGTCTCATTAACTGAGTACTATTTCCATCTTCCTTTTTCTTTATCTGTCTAAATGCCCTCTATGGGAGTATATAGTTTCACAGAAGACCTTTCCCTGCCACTGGGCAGTAATAACATCCCATTTTGAAGGTTATGCCAAAAGTTAGAGGGGGGAAATGACAGGTCCTATTGGAGCTGCAGATGGACTACTAGTCTGGATTCCTTTGACCTCTTTTCTTCTCTTTAAAAAAAAGAAATCAGTCTGATGTTTGTCCGTATCAGCTGGTTTTACAACAAAGTGTAAACTGGAAGAAAAAACCTTCCATATAAAATCTGTTGACCTCCATTGCCAGTGTAAACTAAGACTTCTGAGAGGGCATGAGAAGTATGCAAAGGTTTGAGCGTGCAGACATTTTGGACCTCCGCACGGTTCTGCATTTACTTATTTATTTTAAAGCAATTGTTAGTTCCATACACATGCAGGAAACCTTGAAACTGTGACTCACGTAGAGACAGGAGAGGCTGCTTACTGGTCACTTGGTCTAACCTTGGCACTTGCACTGAAGAGGGTTAAGAGCACCCACTCAGACTGTTAATGCAAGTCATCCTTGCAACTCACAGCATCCTTCTCAAAAGCAGCATCTGCCCATATCACTCCTCCTCAGTCCACAGCAGCTCCTCTGCTTAATACCAGAGCTAAAAAATTCTCTTTTGCTTCTGAATATGAATGCCCACAGAGAGACTTAAAGGAACAGAAAGGCATAAGCTCCCAAAATAGACATGGCCTCATAACACATCATCTTCTTTTCCTGCCAGTGCTGTGCAAAGATTTTGTACCCTGTGCCTTTTGGCTATCATCCCTGCCTCTAATAATACTAAGTTTATTTCTCTTAGGCCTCGTGGGAGAATGAATTAAGAAAGAAAACTATGATACCAGAACCTGCAGGGAAAGAAATCATATAGCTTGATGTGTATTTGAATGCCCCAGATGATAGTAATTTGGTCATTCTGCTAAGATGCATGCATGTGCATATTTGTATTTGTTAGCACAATTCCCTGAGCTTTTTAAAGGTTACAGTTAGTGTTGCACATTTCCTTAAAGAATAATTTATTTCTAGCCTTTAGGCAAGTTCATGAAATAGCTGACAGCTTTCTGTATACTTGCAGCACACTTAGATCACAATCCCATTTTTAGGAAGCATCTGTACCAACCTCAGTATGTTCATAATGATGAAATAATTATGTTGGTATTAAAATTCATCCTCTGCCAGTAACAAGCTGCAGAAGTCTTGAGTGCTCCCTAGGCTAAGGTTCACAATCTGTTTAAATTGGTCTTTCATGGCACAAGTAAACGGCTTTAATTATCTGGGCAAATAATCAAAGTATTCTTAGATCTGGAGGTGAGGATATATTAATCATATCCCACCTCTAGAGAAGGTCCAGTTCTATCAAGAACTTCATGAAAAGAAAGGAGTGCTTACTCCATAATAACTCTTCTTAGCTTTCACAGATTATGAAAATATTATGGATGTCATAATGTCAATTCTGTGAAGCTGGAACTTCCTCATAAGAAATTACTGCAGGGCAGCTTATACAAATCAGCAAAAAGTACTGAATATATACGTATACCACCTACATTTTCCACAAACAAGAGCAGCCACTGAATAATGTGCTTACCATATACATATCCATGATATGCATCTAGAGTCTAGTGTAACTGGTGAAATAGCTTCGGATTTACCCCAAGCCACCTAAAAAAGAGCGAGGGCATTGCACTGCTAAGATTAATACTTGCACTAAAAAAAATCTTCTCAGTTCTCTCCCTTCCCCAGTAAATCTGCTCCAGAACTCATTTGCACAATATTTAAGCAGTGGAAACGGCATTGGTCAACAGGTACTATACCAAACCTGAGATTTATTGAGGACTACATTTATGGGTTTGCCTTGTCACAGGCCTCCAAATATCTTATGCAGTGCTGTATTTATTACATTATAGGTCTGCTGTAGCATTCCAGCTACTTTTATTATGTGAACTCAGAGGACAAATAAGGTAGAAATAAATATACTGTCACTTTTCCAAATGAGTTGCTCAAAATGCTAAACTTGCTACCTGAAATTTAAGGCACTGGGAACTAAATTACACAATAACATAAATTTGGCAACATGGCTTTTGTAACTTCATATATTGTAACATATTGCCTTGACATCTAACAAGTCCCTGTGGAGTTAAAACAATGACCATGTTGTTTTATTACCTGCAACAACTTTGAAAGGAAATTAAGTGAAATTTCCTTTGAAAGGAAATTAAGTGAATCTTAAATATGAACCCGGACACCTATTAGATTTAGACACAAAAATCTTCAGATCTAGCTCAAAACCCCCGAACAGGCAGACTGGTTTTGTTTAGATAGGAATTCTCTCAGAACAAGCCTTGTCTTATTAACTTAAGATGTGTTATATGCTTCACAGTGTTGCTTGTGCTTCATGACATTGCTTGTGTTTCATAAAGTGTCAGTCACATGAGTGAGCACAAATGCCTGCTTCAATTCCAAAAGACTTTCTAGCTGTCACAGCTGCAGACAGATTTTGAAAACCAAGATTCAGAAGTCATGAAAACTGAGGGCAAATATATTTTTAAAACCTACTGTCTGATTTGATTTAGATTCTCATGATTTCAAAAATAATCTCATGACTGATTTGAATCTCTTGGCATTTGCATGTGTAAGGTTGGCATTTACTTGGAGCCTGAACAAGGTGCCACAAAAATCAATAGAAAAGAGATCTGGGAGCTAGAAGTAAGTTTGATTCAAAGTGATGAGAACATAGGTATTAGATTAGTAAAAAGTGCTACACATGCAGAAACATGGGAGACAAAGACATTTTATAGATTCTTCATCATTCAGTGTTTTGCTTGTTCTGATGACTTTCCTTTGCCCAGCACCGGTCCAACATATTGTGCTGTTGCTTCTCAGTCTTAAAGAGTGAACTGTCCTGAAACAGAGGGAATAATGAAATTGAGTCTATCTATAAGACATTTCAGTAAAGCATGAAGGTGGTATTGGTTCTGTCACCTGTGCCTTAAAGTAGCTGATTTCGTTATAATTTGATAGCATTTTGTTCTTCTCCTACTATTCCGCTGTATTTTATTTAAAAGAAAAAGTATTGAAGATATTTAAAAATACATTGCCACTGTAGAAAAAGGCAATTACATTAGCTTTCTGCTGCTGTACTTCTGTCTCAGTGTTAAAATTTCTATGTTTTAAAGTAGGTTTTTCTTTTCACTTAAGAAAAGTGGGTATAGATTTTCATTAAATCATCTGCAGATCCTCTTCCTTTTGTTCCTGTGTTTTTATGTTGCACCCTAAGAAATTAGTCTCAGAAGCAATGATGAAATGCCCATTTATTTCTGTGGAACAATAATGTCTCACTTGGGTTTAATGTTTGCTGTCTGACATCCCAGAGGTGTCCAGATTTTTGCAGATGGAAAAAGTGAAGCATTTCCTCTTTGAAGACTAAGCTGATGATTTGATTTAGTACTTTAAGCCTCTTGAGAGATGCCATGAAGGGTCTCATTGAAAAGCCTCTTGAAATAAAGGGTAAGACTCTTCCTTACATCAACAGACTTGAGCCCAACCCTCACATCTCTTAGCAGTGTCAGAAACAGCACTAGACACAAATTTGCAGAATTTGGTATTTCAGAACAGACTGCAGTGTGTCTCCAGCTACCTGAGTCAATTTATTTCCTGTGGGACATATGGGAAGTTGAACCAAGATATTGTCATTATCTATTCCTGTAAATTATTGATATCTGAAATGCTGATGCTTCTGGCTGTGGTTACTGTAAGCATTAAAGCTTCCTGCAGTATTATTTTTCTTACTGGCTCTTGTCCCATATTTTGGCCTTGTCCATTTCTAGAATAAGTAGTGATGGGCTGTGATTGACAGATCATTGTTGGTTTTGTATATATGATTATTTGTGTTCATTTCAAGAAACTTAGAGAAAATGTGATGTTAATTATTGATTTCAAAGAGGAGAAGGCAATGCTTTCTTGTAACAGCAAACATCTTTGCAACTACAAATAAATTTTACTTTAAAAATGTGAAAGTGTTTGTTTACCCATCTGCACAAAACCAGTTTTTCTGTTCTGTTGCCCAGAAAAAAAGCAGCAGCTATGGCATTCTCTGCTCTCAGTGTGGAGCAGAGAGCAGGTGGTTTAAGCTGGATGCTTAGGTCTGGAAGGAAGGAGCTGGATTTTGTTCTAATAGGAAGAAGATGGTCTCTGCAGATCAGGGAGGATCCTCCCTCTCACAAAAAGAAATTAAAGAAACAAACAAACAAACAAACACCACCGAAGCAGAGTAAAGTTTTCAGAGCCTTTTTGATATGTGCTGTTTGACCTCGTGTGGCAACACCAGAGCTCTGACAGGGTGCATTAGCACTCTTCCACAGGGTGGAATACTGTGTGTCTGAGAAGCCTGAAAGCACAGTAAATTATTATTATGTATAAAGCTTCTGGGACAGATTACTCAACGCTATTTTCCCAAGGAATTTTATCATCTCCTGTCAAGGAGAACATATTACAGAAATCCAGGGCTCTGTGTGTCTGCAAACCCCTTCAATGAATTTAAATACCAAAACTTTGGGGATGGTTGGGTCCTGAGCAACCCATTTCACCCTGCTCGCTGCAAGAGGGCTTGTATCTCAAAAGCTGGGGATCTTTAGTGATTTATCTCAGGTCATGCTGAAGCCTGTAGGTGAATTGATCCATGACGTTTTTATGAGGCTAAAGCTGGTGTTATGTTAGGCTGCCCTTTCCCTGGTAACCCATGCTCAGATGGCAGGGAGCTCCATCTCCCTCCCAGCAAAGCATATAAGCACAGCATGGAGTATGAACATAAAGCCCATAAATGCAGGGCTTGCTTTAAAAATTCCACAGGGATTCAGATTACATGGGAGCTTTGCTGGGACAGACATGTGATGGGAATCTTCTCTCTGGTCCCCAGCTACAAATGCAAGGAGAGATATTTACCCTCCTAGAAGAAAGCATGAAATCAGCTTCAGAGTGCTGATAATCTCCCTGGATGTTTTGAAGGTTGTGGGGGTATCAAGTTGTCCATGTATGTTCCTGAAGCCCCAGCAATGTCCTTGAAAATAATAACAGTGCTGACTGTCCAAGACTCTCCATATTTTCTTGTTTGAAGCACACAGTCCTGCCAGGACAGTTTGGATCCTACCCTTGGCACCACCCTGCCTCTTGCTCTCCTGCAGCTTTGTGCCATCCATCCTGATCCAGAAACCTAGTGAGCTCTATCTGTGGGCTGCAGGGGAAGGGGGAACATTGCTGTGGAAGTAACAGCTCCTGACATTAAACTCAAGGAGTGGGAAATCTGCCACCACACCTTCTGCTAATACAGAGCAAGCTTTGAGGCTTGAATTACACCCTCAGGCCTGAAAGTCAGGCTTGATATATCCACAGGAAGCTGACCTGGACTACCCCATGGTCACAGTACAGGACATACTGTGATGCAACCACATGCTGAAGTTGCCATAGTGTCTTCTGAGGCAGACTTCTCCCTAAGGAGCGTGGCAGATATGTTAAACGATGTCTAACAGTAGTCAGTTTTTAGCTTATTAATCTTGCAGAACACTCATTAAATCATGTGTTGACTTATTTGATGTAATGGAACCATCCTTTAACTCATGCTGACGATGCCAGCTGTCTGAATATACCAGTCTCCTTTTTGACCACTATTTAAAATATTCCACACTGTTCTTTTCCTCTCCTGACTTGCTCATACTTGCTCCTATATATGATTATAAAAAGATTTTCCTTCATCTCCTATTCATCTTTTCACTTACAAGAGCCAAACATACTTACAAGGATCTGGGTCTTTCAGCGCTAAAAAAAGAGGCCGGGCTGGGAAGGAAAAATATTATTATTTACTACTTTTCTGATATCAGAATTAAACTGTGCCTTGCCAAGCTTGCTTAGCTGGCACTAGGAAGATTAATACACCCACATTTGGCTTACTCAAGTTACAGACTGTTTACGCTAACAATTTGGAGAAAATGACACCAGTGGTCTCCAAGAAGCAAAGTGCCAACACAACAGATTTTAAAATCTGCAAGAAATAAAAAGCTGGGCCTCAGTGAGAAAGGAAAGCCTTGCATGCTGGATTAATAAAGAGAAAACTGTTCATGGTGTATAAAATACAGCATGTGTGCAAGACCTGCTTGCTAATCCAAAGCTACAGCAGAGCTAAAAAGTTCGGCTTTATCCATTGCTAAATATCTAGGAAACCCAGACACGCTAGGGTGTAAAAATGTTCCTTCAGAAAGGCATTTCCTTGCACATATAAAAGTCCTTTTCTAATCAAATCTCCATTTAAATCCACAGATTGCAAATGTTTCTGCACATATCTAATCCAACATTTGTACATAAACACTTTCAAGATTATGGCCTGGTAGTATATATTTTTTAACCTTTTAGCCTTGAGTGAAGACTGGGATTTCCAGCTGTGCTTAAGAATGTGAGGTGTGCAGTTTTCCTCACTGCTCGTATTAGGGTCCTCATCCCTAAAGATCTCTTAAAAATCCTGACCAGAATATTTGAAGGAGGAAAAGATTGTCGACAACTACAAGCCTGAAAACAAAGGTTTTAGAATAAGACAAATGTACCGAAGGAACCATCAAGAGAACAATGATTAACAGTTGCAACTGCAAGACAGAGCAGACTTGAGTAAATAGCATAATTGTACATGCCAAGTACTCCAAAGCAGCACATTTATTTTTGTGTCCATGTGGGGAGGGGGATGTGTAGTAAATGACTCACCCTCACTACCAACTGCTTACAGACCTCACACCGTATTTTAATCTAAATTATTATGATAATTCCAATAGTCTATAAAGAACATATCCTTTACACATGATTATACAACCAAACCAGGTGGATGGGAAGGATAACTAAGGAGGTAAAGATTTGTAGTATGTTTTCATCAAAGTCCCAGTGACCAGTTTATCCATAGTGTCATATCACTTACCCTAGGTTCAGCTAGAACAGCGTTAGTTTTCAAAAGTTGCTGGGAGGGACCAGAGCCATGGTAGCTAATTGAACCAGCCAATGGACTACTTGGTACCACAGGGACATCATTCCCACTGTCTAAGGCGGAAGCAGCTGGGGGAAAGGTGTGTGATTTGAGCAAGCTGCTGTCAGGCCAAGGAGAGGCATCTAGGCAGTGAGCAGTCACATTCTGTATCACTTGTATTATACATAATTTCAATTTGGTAGCAATTACAGGGCCTCAATCTGCTCAGGACAGGGATGGAAACTTTCTTACAAAACCCTGTGACTCTTTTGTGGTCTCAGTCATTTCTGAAAACTGCCTTCAAGGCCTCTCCATTGCTCTGACTGTAGAGAGACAGTGCAGCCCAAACTGGGCATAAATGTCCTACTGAAGTACTGCCCAGACAAAGGTACTTGGGGAAAGGCAGTCCTTAATTCAAAAAGAAAGCAAACAAAATCAATTGTCTAAATTATAATGGCACAAGCTGAGACCTTTGAATGATTACTGATAAGGTGAAATGGGATGCTGAGTATAGTCTTTTAAAATCTGTCTCTTCTCTGAGCAAGAATACTAAATATCAGTAAAACATTGATGTTATGTCCAAAAGCTGGCAGAGGAGCTCAACAGGGATATGTTAGACAGTCAGAGTGAGGCCTTTAGCCATAGTAAAGCACTATATCAGACAATAGTTCCCTTTAGTGCATTAGCTGGTCATGACAAATTATTCATAACAAGAAACCGAAATAAAAACATAGGTCTAAATCTCTCCCCTGTGTGTTGAGGTTGTCATGAATTTTATGAAAAGAATATTTCCATTGAATGTTACTTCAAAAAGAGCTGCTTTTACTAATTCTCTTCTTGCTGATCCAGATAACTCCATTCTATATGAGGTGGTGGATCTTCATGTGCCATTAGCCTGTTCTTATGATTCTACTTTCAGGAAACACTATTATCTAAAGGTATGTGGTGAATGGCCAGGAGATCTGAGGTGGGGCTCTCCACATAGGCACACCTAAGCAGCACAGAGGGAGCCCAGATGGTCTCACATCCATTGTGCAGCCTAGAGAGAAAAAAGACAACAGAAAATGACCTCTCATCTCTGTTTAGTATCATCTAAGGAATAACAACTCTACACAAATCAATACTGACTGTTACTGATCCTAACCAAGACTCTGTCTTATGGAAACCAGCTATTGGCAGTCCCCAGACCAGTGGTGGTTTGTGTCTGAGGAAAGAAATGACATCTGGGGACAACGTGGGACACCTGGGTGCTTGAAGCATCTGTCACTCTTCTGACAAAAGACATTGCTTCCAGGCATGCTGTATAGAGGTCTTTGGCAGAAGAAAAGCAGTATGCTCTGACTGCAAACGTGTCACTTGATCCTGCATTAGAGCAGAAAGTGTCTGTAGTTGCTTAAGTGTGCCAACATAACTTTTGAGAGAAGATGCAAGAACTTTCTGCAAGGAATTATTCAAACATTAGAGATTTGAGCACATGATTTTGAGCTATTCCATGACCAAATCAAACTGATCATTGGGTGTCTTGAAACAGCAGTAGGCATACATACCTGTCTGTTTAAACATTACTGCAGTCCAAGAGAAAATAGAGAAAAAAAAAAAAGAGAAAATTTTTTTAGAGATAAACTCATGGTGCCTGAATTTTAGCAGTATCTTGCTGAAATACAAAGCAGAAGAACAGTATAAGGACTGAGTTCAGAAAGAATGTAAATCAAGGTGGAGCTTAACATACTTTGGGAGAATGACTTAAATAAAAATTCTAAGATTAAGTAAAATTAAATCCTCAAGTGTTTTTTTGTTTGGAAAAATGCGAGCCCCAAATACTCCCTCATCTTGCCATGATCTGAGTGCAGATCTTTTCATTGAAATCTATCTGCTAACCTCACTATAAAAAAAAAAAAAAAAACAAAACAAAAACAAAAACAAAACCAAGACTTTGTCCTAATATTCTGGTAGGGCTGGGCTCTATTGCACATCAACAAAGCTTACTAGCTTACTTGCTGCTGTAAATTTTGCTCAGTGTCACTGAGAACATATCTTGAAGACAATGGAAGATCTGTAGATATAACAGACATCTCAATTTATTCCATACAGTCTTAATTTCATTGGTTAGAACCTTCAGAAGATGACTGAGTTTACAAAACTGGGACTTAATAAGACTGGGATCAGTAAAACGAGAACCTAAAATATAGAAGTTGAGAGAAAGTAAATACGAATGCCTCCCATGTTATGTTTGAAGTTTATTTTGCAAGCACCTATACTCTGATCTTCAGAAGAACAATCTTACATACTTATATATGTAAATACAACATGAATGAGCAGGGATGTTGGCATATGTGGATGGAAGTTCTGGGGAAGAGGTAATTAATCAACCTTATAAGCTCATACAATTTGTATCTTATCTCCCAAATTAAATTTGAACTTTCACCTAGTTTAGATTTATTGAAAATTTACCCTTTCCTTGTTTTGTTTTGTCTTGTTTTTCCCTTCCTTTTTCAATTCTCTTTTCTACTTCTTTCCTAAATAATCTCATAGCTAACAGGTCTCCCACACTTTCATGGTTTTTGATGAACTAACTTATTTTTTGTATCACCCTTTCAGTTCATTTATAAGACAAAGACAACATGCTCTCTCTAGATTCAAATCCTGACAACCAGTTGCTCTGACAGCTCTAGCTACAGTGCACATTTAGTACTTTTTTGAGTTTCAATCAGCCATAAGACATACAGAGAAAAGGTGTTTGAGCAGTGAGGGTGATAATGGATCAAAACAACACATGAATACTGTGTCAGCATGTTATAAAAAGCAAGAGTGATATTGTGCCACATTGCCACTTTATAAGCAGAAACTCATTGCTCTCACAGACTTCCTTGCTTGATTACAGGTGCCACATTTTTTGAAAGACAGACAAATTGAAGAAAATTTAGAGATAGTAAAGCATTAGTAAATGGTCTGGAAAATAAGAATGTACAAGAGAAAAAAAATCAGAGTCGGGCATGTCCGGTCAAGAAATAAAATGATCAAGGGGAGATATAATTTCTACATCAAGCATGTTATAGTCATGGATGATTAATCCACAGAGGAAGATAAGAAACCAAAGGCTTCAAGTGGAGAGGGGAAAAGTTACTTTGATATCAGGGAAAGCTTTTCAGTACAAAGCAAAATTGATAAAGAACAAATCAAGAAAGACTGCATAATTGCTTATCATTGTAGAAGCTCAAGGTAAGATAAAAGACCTTCATCTATTTAATGTCAGCTAAGGAGAACTAAATCAACCCTGCCCTTTAGGAGGATGACCCAAACCCCAAATTTCTTCCAGAAGGTTCTCATCCTCACAGGTAACTCATCTTGCTTTTTTGTCCTAATGTAAGCCACAAGATCTGTTTAGAACAGGATGAAGTGTTGGGCTTTGTGAGACTTAAAGAAATTAGAATATTCTCTCTATGGGCATGCAGGAGCCAGTGAAATTTGGATTAAGAGGTAACTCCATAAGCACTCAAAAAGAACACTCAGCAGTTGATAAACTCATCCAACAGCAAATTCTGAGGTTGCTTAATGCAGTTTACTTATAGAGAGCCTACTTGATAGATCATACATGTCCATCCTCTGAACTTTAATAAAATGCAGATGCCTGGGAGAATGTTATGAATGCTGGGAGTGTTCTCCACTACCTTCTTAGCTGGCATCAGATGTTGATAGTTATGTTACTTGACTGGAAGTGCTACTCTAGTTTTCCTTATTCTGTCCTCCTTCAGAAGGTAATAACTCTCCTCCCAGTTATTTTTGTCCCTTGTTTATTATGACCTGACTTCAACAGACTTACATGAAAATAGTAATCTTGTCTTTATGTGTGACTTCAAGTTTTCTGATTCTGTTTAAGCTAATTGATTGTATATTATAGTCACACTTTTGAATTCATATACAACTCCTGAAAGAGGAGTAGAGAGAAATGTGCTCTTATAGAAGCAAAATATCCAGATATAAATATGCTGCTAGTATTTACACATACATAACAACTTCTGAAGCACATCAACAGGGGAATTGTTTAATAACTTCTGCCTAAGTTATTCACAGATATCCCTTATAATATTTCCGTGCACTGAAAGGTTGTTTACCAAAAAGCTAATCCCAACCAGGTGCAAGGTGGAAGAGTTAGCTGGTTAGGACAGTGTCTACCTAGCCCTGAGGTTTACCTCTGCATATGTCTTTCTGAAAACACAGAAGTCTAGTCTATGCCAAGTTAAAGCAAAAGGCTGTATTTGTACTGGATGGTATATAACAGTGTCCTGTCAGCTTTTCATGCCCCTATGGGAAACAAGCTCTCTGCCTAGCTTTTTGTTTTACTTAGGCTTGAAACTTTGAATCAGACAACACAGGAGGTTTCAGGGCTATATAGTTACAACCAGCTACAGCAGGACAGCATATCAATTCTGTAAGGGTAGAAGAGAGTCACAAAATGTCAATGTCCCAAAGATGTTATAGGCCCACTTCCAGCTGAACTCTGTTGACCTATGGAATGATGGTAGGAGGAGCAGGGGTGAGACAGGTGATATTGAGTTTTGTGGTGAGTAGGAATTAATATGGTTTTGCCTAATCATATGGCATTGTATTTTAGCTATAGGGGTGTTTTAAAAATAGGCTGCTAGAGGTTATGCTGGGAACTAACCATTTTATAAACTGATTCAAGGGATAAATCTGTCATACTCAAGGAATAAATTTCAGATTGCAAATGAATAGTTTGAATCTTACTTGTGTTGTTGTGCATCATGTGCTCAGCCTTGTCACCCCTCCAGTGCCCGGCCCACCCTTTCAGTGTTAAACCATCCTGTACCTGCTGCTGTGTCAAAACCTAGTGCTGCAGGCAAGGGCAGCATATTTAGGACATAGCATTCGTCACTGGTAAAACGTATGCTGTATGCTTGCAAATGTATAGCCGTAAGTAAAGTGAAAACATTTTGTGATGGCAACTGTGTGCAAACACAAGACTCCCACAGATTTCTCTAGAGAGAAAAAGGTAATTTCTCTTCAAAACTCTCAGAAATTTTCTGTTAGGTTTATGGGCACGCTGAGAACTTTTCTTTTTCAAAGTGCTTTTATGAACTCCAAGGTCAAATGATGCAGGCTGGATTAGGTAACAGTGTCTAAAGAGAGGATGACTCAGTTTATTTGGGTGGCACAATATGAGCTGCATGTAGTCCCAAGAGCTACTCTCAGCATGTCAGGGATTTGCAGGCAATATTTGTACTTACATGTTTTCTCCTGTAGATTTTTATACCAGAAAAATCTATGAATCTTCATCTGGTTTATTTGGGAAGGGGGAGTGGAATTTAAGCTATTGTCAGTAATGCTGGAGAGAAATTTCTGTGTTCTGGAGATGATTTATTTATTGCTGATTACTTAATGGGCATATCTGATGCATAAATCAATATTTCAATAGCCTTGTAGCATCTCTCTTGTAAATAGTGTGTGATGGAGACCATGGGATGGGTAGTAGGGATGATGCCAGGCTGCAGGAGTAGATTGTACCTTGTAGCAAGGCTCCCATGAGTTCAGCATCTCTAGGTAAGTGATGCAGCCCCAGTGGGTGCCTGTCCCACACCCCCAGCTCAGGCGCAAGACCTACCAGGCTGCTGTGCTGGGGGAGCCATCTGAGGCAATGTGCATGTCAACGGCATTGGCTGTAAGCAGTGCTTCCTTAAAGAGGGGGGTGATCTGTGTGAATAACGGCTAAAGCATTTTCTCTCTTCTCTCAGGAGACAGGCTTAAGCACATATTTTTCTTTTGTCATTCATGGTTGCTAAATGCAGAGCAGACTTTGGCTGCCTTCTCACTCAAGCCAACCTGGAGCTTCCTTTTAATGAACTTAATGCAATTAGAATCTTGCTGACATTTTGGTTAGGAGATAAGCATCCCAATAAATAATCTGGAGTGTTGTTCTGTGATAGATTGAGTCACTGTTTTCTGAAATAGGCTAAAGATTGTCTAATTTATGTGCCTGATCTTCCATCTGGCTGTCTTTAAAACCTTTTAGAACTTAGGCTTCAAGAGAAAATATACCGGATCCTCTCTCAATTCTGAGCAAACAGTTTTGATTCCTGGAACCAGTCACACTGTTAAAAACAAGAATGTGGCATTTTTTTGTGATAGGATTAGAACATGTGGAAGGGGATGGAAAGAGGTATGTAAGTTTGTCACGTGTATCTTAAAAAAAAAAAAAAAATCACTACAGATCTCTAGCTGTATATTCTCAATAGATCTTTCTAGAGTATAGATGTATCATAGGAGTAGGTAAAAAGAGGAAGCTGGTTAATTCAACATTTATTTGCAAAAGCTTGGTTTCCTTTTATAATGGCAGTTGGAATCTCAGCCTGGCTTAAAATTTTTACATGCCATCCTTTATCTGTGATTCTTCACCTAATTTTTTTTTTTGCATGTGGAACTGGATTTTTGTTGAAGAAACCCGTCACTGAAATTCCTCAGAACTCTTTTTCATAAATTTCTTTGCCTGTCTCGCATTTCCTCCAGTAACTTCTACAACCTTGACAGGTATATTATGAAAAGCTTGTTGTTTGTTGTTGTTGCTTAAAAAGCAAACAAAAAAAAACCACCAAAACACCAACCCACAGATATCATAAGCTTTGTCTTTGAGAAAGAAATAACTGGTCTGCTATGGTCAAAACATTCAAGTCTCATACCACAGCAACCAGTTCACAACCTTCACATTCAGCTCCAGTAGGGATTTTCTAGATTCAGATATAGCCAGCTTCTTTCAGAATTAGACCCTACCAAATAAAGAAGTTAGTACTTATTTACATAATAGTCAATTCTACCATGCTTTGTTTTACTCTGGTAACAAGAAGAATTTACTTGGTCTTTTTATTGCACTCCTGTTGGTTTATTTAGGCATGTTAATATTAAAAATTCTCTTCATGAACTTAGCAAAATGAATGTTGAAGCTGTAAAATTGTGAAAATCAAACTGAAAGAACTATTCTCATGAAACCAGTAGATTATGCTGTGTCAATAATTGGTGTCCTACTTTAACAGAAGGTAATGCAGTTATACATTATTGACTCCTGGATTTGTAATGGAAACCTGTAATCCTTTTCAGATGAGAAATTTCCATGTTTTGGGGACATTGTGAGGGTGTTTTCCAAGCTACAGACAAACCTACACCTATTCTGAACGCCTCAGAAGGTAATACAAGAACTGGGGTTTTAGTTCAAGGTGAAAGTCAAAAAAAAAAAAACGTGATAGAGTCTGAGCTCTGAATGAAGATGGCTCTTCTGTTAGTTTGATTTTTTGGCTTTCTGATCTGTGCAGTATGGTAAACTTCTTCCTAAAGAAAACATAGGAGAATGGACCTTAGATAATTTTGTTCATTTTAGCACCTGATTAATGAACACAATGTAACACAACAGCTAAGAAAGCCAGTTGCAGAACAGATATTATATAATGTACATAAAATTTAATAAAAAGGAGAAATCTAATGCCTGATCATACCTTTACAGAATTAGAAGAGACCATTAATGAAACTAGATCTTATTTTATCCATTTTCTTACTATGGAAGTTAGGCAAAATGGATTTACTGGAACATGTCAGATGTATTTGCCATCAAAAAAAAAACCCAAAGAAAAAGGGGGTGGAGAATCTATGTTAAATCACTGTTTTACAGGATTTACTATTGGCTCTGGACATACACTTCTGCACTTCTTTCTCTTTCACTTACTGAAGAAATGGATATTCCATGATGGTTTATTTCTTATGCTTTTGGGGAAAAAAAACAACAAAAAAAAAAAAAAAAACACCAACTTTTTTTCCCCTGTAAATTACCCAAGTTTTCTAACTTTTAACTGGGGTAATGTTTGCTTATAAACCAAATCAGCATCTCTTTTACTTGCAAAATGTATTGTAGGTACAAAGTTGGATTTGTTTTTCTCCTGCAGTTAAAAATGCCATTCCCAAAACTTGATAAATTGTGTTGGCCAATAGAGAAGGCATAAACAAAATTAAATGTATCGCCCACTTTACCTGTGAATGCAATAGTCTCCTGGAAATTAGCTATTTTAAAATCTAGGTTAGAGTTATATAAGATTGTCCACTACAATCATCCAAGAAACTCTTCTGAATAGTTGTTATCCAATTATGAAGCAGCCTACAGGGATTTGCATCATGGAACTCAAAACATGTATGATATGGCAAAAGGAAAGTAAATGAGAAAAATAAGAAGTTGCTTTTTAAATACTGAAGTTTGAAGTATGTACTATTAGCATTTTCCAAAACTGCAAAGTAGACTAAAACTAGGTGTTAACTATACTGATTTATTATTGCAACAATACGTCTGACCTAGTTGTAGAACTTTTCTTAACAGTTCTGCAGTGCCTGAACACCAGCAGAAGTCAGTAAAATGATTAAAACATTCTCTCCAGATTTCAGGGGCTGACTGAGGTATCTTGCAGCTGTGATGGACAGGAATGATTTGTACCAGCTGTGATAAGCTTGATGTGAATCTGGCAGGTCACACTTTCATTGGCTGCAATAAACCATAAGAAAGATCTTTGACAATACTAGTGTGGTCCTGTATGAGAAAAAAAAAAGGATGTTTTTTTTCCATCTTTGTAACAAAGCATGAGTTTCATGAAAACTAGCAAAAAAATGAGGAATCTTTAGAAAAATAAAAATATTTTAGAACTGAATCTTTTAAAATTAAATTCCTTTCCCTCATGCCATGCTGACATTTTATACACTGAGCAAATCTTCTTGTTCCTGTTCTTGGCAGAGCTGCTGCAGTGTTTAACACCATTTTTTAATTCCTCTTGGTAAGCTCAGAACACCTTTTATAAAGTATACATAATGTAGTGCAAACAAACGTGTACACCATAATATTTTAAGAAAACAAAATTGGGAATGAACTAAAACAAATTATTGGTGTTTGCATTGCTTTGTATGTTTAGTGCAACCTTAAGCATTTAGTACCAGAAGACTCCTCCTGAATTTCAATGGTAGTTTGCATCTGTGTTAAACAGTTTTAAGAACTGGTCAGTTCCATAAGCAGTCAAGATGTGGACTAGCAAAATAAATATCCAGTGATGTGTTCCATAGATTTTTTTTTCCCCTTGAAGTGAGTTAATTGAAAACAGTATAGGTATTGACTGGGACACCTGGCCACTACATGTTTTAACAGAACCCATAAAACCAATAATGATTAAGTTTAAAAGATCGATATGAAATTTACTAAAGCTCTGTTAAACTTTAAGCAGTTAAAATCAATAGTTAACCTACTGCAAACAGATATGGAGAAGCCCTTGATTCCCAAGAGAGTTAAATATCTCCTTTCAAAGAGGTGGTGGGTAGAAGGCTCTTGCATGTCAGCACACTTGTCAGTGTCATGCTGTTTCTGGGTAACTGGTTAGGAGAAAATGCATTTGAGAACTACTATGCTAACCTGATTTCCTGACAAAAGTGTGTTCAAAGCTGTGGGCATTGCCAGCATTTTCAGATTCAAGCTCGGATGTTTTAGGCTGCCAGCTGCTCGGCATTGCCAGGTGTATGGCCCCTTTCATGTTGTGGCTGCAGGTCTCTGATCAGCTCCCCATGCTGTCACTTCTGGATCTTCAAGCTTAACCCAAATCCCAAACTGACCCATCACCAGAATTTGAGAAAACTTCAGCATAGTAGCTTAAACACATAGCCACCATTTGTACTGTTTCTTTTTTTTTTTCCTTCCAGACTTTTTTTTTTACACTTAAAGCCTGAGACGCTTGCAGTACATATAAATCACTGTTGGAGCTGTAGGTCTTTTTGTGTGTTGCCACCTGCTGCACCTGTACTGCTGTGAAAGGTGCTGTGTGTCCATGCCTAGTTTTAAACTAACGTGGACCCTTGTAGTACAGCGTGTCACAGCCTAGGCTTCACTAGGGGCTGCAAAGAGCACTATGAGCCAACTCTGCTGCTGCTATTGCAGCAGTACTGGTGCCTGTCCTCAGATTTTGGCCAGTATGGATTGGTATACAAGGCCTGAAGAAGTTCCGTCTGGGAGACTGAATATGTCCATATGGACATTATAAGTGTTTCACTAATTATACCCATAAATCATAGCTTGAAAACTATTTGTAATCACAAATGCTGTCTTGGTTGCTTATATATATATTATTTTTTAAAGCATTTTTTAAGAAATCTTAAGTTTCTCAAGGCCTTTTAAGAACTGACAGGTAGTGTTGGCTCAAAGAAATTAATAAATTGGAGTCCGTAGTCACAGAACCTACACAGTAATGGTGGACCTTGCCATCTTTATGGGTTTTTTTACCTGTATGTTTTCCTGTGGGTACAGATCTAGATGCAGAATAAGAGGATGAAATTAATAGTGTGGCTTGCGCTGGATCTGTACAAGACTGAAGGAGAATAGGTAGGTAAGAGATGCAGCACCTGAACTGGGTATGGTGAGGATACTGTTCATAACAGGAATATCTAGCTCCAGTTAGATGAAGTAACTCGAATTGGCAGCTTAAAACCAGAAGGGCATAGCCAAACCAAGAGTCTCCAGTGCTTCTGGTCAGCATAATCAACCTTCTGCCATGTTGAACAGCTTCATATTTCATGGTAATACTGGGCTGTAGGTGTATAAGGGATTTATTGTAGGGACTTCACCTGGTGACAGCAAGGTTTTTTTCCTTTGTTTGTTTTTAGGGTTAGGTGAGTGAAGCTAAAGAGGCATGTTGTCCTATGTTCTGCTGGCAAAGATGGGTTTGCATAATCTGTTTAGTCACCTTTCTAGGGCTTCACTCTTAGTACGTCCCTGGGGTTACATATTTTGGTAACACAAATGCTGTTTTATGCTGTTGTATCACCAAAAGATGGCACAAACTTAACAACAATGAAGAAAGGGTGGGTTGTAAAAAAGCAATAAGACTCTCCTTTTTCCCTTGGTTGAGTGTCTTACAATAACTGGAAGAGAAAGTCTTATTCCCAGATGCATATTAAATCTTTATAATAAAACCTTTTTTTTTTTTTGTGGTTAGTTACAATTTAGCTCTAAAACAAAGCCCTGACACTAATTACTTTTACAAATCCTTTTTCCAGGGCTTGAGTCAACTCCCTTTGAAGTCAGTGGATGTCTTTGAATTTACTGAGTTAGTTGAGGCCCCTACATTAAAAGCAGGACTTGGCTGATTGGATTAAAAAAAAAAAAAAAAAAGACAGACACACCACACTTATATTAACTGCACTTACACACAACACTAAAACTTTGAAATAACAGTCTTCTAATGAAAATCTTAATTTCTAAAACATGTGAGCTTAATTGTTATTCATCTGCAATTTGTATGCTCTGCTACCTCTTGCAAGCCTTTCTGCCTTGTATAGCATGTTGTAATTAGTGAAGTGGGAAAACACCTTCATCTCTTCTCCAAAGCAAAAAATAAGTCACACTTTAATCTTAAGTAGATAATAATTGGGAAGAGGAAAAAAGGGGAGGGTATATATTTGAAGACTACCTCAAGAATTTTGCATGGACATCCTTTTTGGTAGGGAATCATTGCTATGTAGCTCTTTGCTGTATTACTATTGGAGAAAGTAAGGGAGAGGGACAAGGAGAGGAGCACAAGGTTCAGCATGAAGATGGCGCATCAAAACTAGTGAAAACCTGCTCTCCCCCTCTTTTAGGAACAAAACCATGAAGGCTGCCAAGAATTGTTTGTGGGCTTTTTAAATTAAAATTTGGATGATGAGCTTTCCTTGTGGTCCATGGGTCATTCTGAGGTTAAGCAGAAGTGCATTTGTCTAACGTGTGAGAATACCTGGTTGAGGAGTTGCTTCTTAGTGAAAACTTCTACTAAGACAAAAATGAAATGTATGTATTTACAGCAATAAAACAGGAGGATGGTCAAATCTATCCCTCTAATAGGCTTGAATATGGTCAGGAATTCAAGTGTATAAATCACTTTGGGCTGCAGTTTGATTTTGTTAATTTCCTCTGATCTAAACAGGGTACTGTAAAATGATCAATTATCTATCTAAGGAATATTCAATTGGGCTGAATTTTTAACAGTAAGAGTATTACGGGATATGTATTTTTAAGTAGCGTAAAATGAATGCAAGCTTAAATATTACCAGAATGGGAGTAAAGAGTGATATGGTGTGCTTCCCTGCTGTCACTTACTGAGGGTCCCAGAACACTTTAAGCAAACACCATCTGAGGCTCCAACCTACAAAGTCTTTAAGTTTTGCAATGTGTCACTTAGAAAAGTTAACAGTATTGGTTTGGGTTTAGGTCTAACCTTGAAACCACAGGCAAGTGCCTAGGAGCCTAGTTTAGCTACCAAGGACCAATATTGTTTCAAAAGTTTTGCCCAAACTTAAATACAAAGTTGTCTCAGCTGGAAACAAGAGCTAAGGTTTTTTTAATCTTCCCCCTCCATGTTAAACCCTGGAATCCAAATGTTATGGGATAGTGCAAAGTTTGCACCTGGATGTGTTTAGTGAGGCTTATTCTGGTCTTTTGCAAAGAAGCAAACTGCTGCAGAGACAGAGTTGAATATATCCTCAGCACAGTAGATGAACTGCCTTTTACATATTGGAGTGAATTGTAAAAGCTCCTACTTTAGACTGCAATTTGTCTATATTTTAGCTCTCCAAGTCATCAATAGTAGCAAACATCCATTCCTTATGGACCTGGCCAAGTGTTCTCAAGCTCTTAATTTTCCATCTTTAAAATAAAACCAAAAAACCATTAAAATCTACATTTGGAGTCAGGTTCTCCCTGGAAGTATGCCAGCTTCCACTCTAATATAGTCTATGGAGCAGAAAGAATGCGACAGAAATTCATTCAGAAGGAAAGCCTCAGCAGACGAGTCTCAGACAATTGGCTTGATCATTCCCTCTGCATGTTTAATGTCTCTATATTATAATTGCAGTTTTAAGGTTGACTTCACCACATTGGGACTAGGATGCTTTCTTCTATATTCTTTGTTTAGACATCTATGACTTTGGGCAAGCTACGCAACTGCTAAATCTCTAAGCTTGTGAAATCTCTATAACCCTTCTGCTGCTTAGCTATAGCTCATGAGGTGTGGGAAATGCTGGACAATACTCCAGTATGGGAGCAGTGGGTGACATAAATACTTTGCTGTACCAGAGGGCACGCTTCTGTGAAGGAACTAGCATATGGTAGGTATTAGCTGTGCACTGAGGCTGAAGGGAAGCTCTGCTGCCTGATCTCCAAATATCAGAGTGTTATATCTTGTCTAGTTGCCTTTTGCTGTACCGAGCTGAATAATTTCTGTTTCATGAAAATATGTTGCTTTCTTAAGCAGCAGGCTGGGGTTTGCTTTAGCTGTACTTTGAAACTGTTGTAGACGAGTCTGCCCTGCAGCCACAGGATGCTGAGGCATGCTTCTAGGGCAGCAACATGCAGTGTGGAGTTGGCCTACATGCTCTTGGGGGGTGGTGGCCACTGTGGACTGTATCCAGGCACCCCTCTGAGCAATGATGTTCTGCTTGACAGCGATAGCAAGTGAGAGTGAGGTCACTTCTTGAAGTTTGTTCCAATAGTTGATCACTTTTCAACGAACATCTTAGTTCAAATGTAACAAATTTATTGAGTATTAGTTATTTGCCCTTTCTTATCTGGTTAAAAAGCACCTCCTTATCTCTTTTTGTACCCTTCAAAGGAGGTAAGGTTGTGTTGTGAAGCCATGTCTTAGGTTTCTTTCTGATAGTATAAACTGATGGAGTTCTTTAACTGAAGAGAGTTTTCTCTGGTCCTTCAGTGTTTTTTCATGCTTCTCTATCCTTCTAAATTTTTCATTATACTTTTTAGTAAGTCGACACTAGAACTGGAGAAATAGTTTGTAAACAGGACATGATAACTTTGTGGTTATAATTCAATATACACTTTGTGCTACAGTCAGGAATGTAGGTGCCAGGAAAGAAACAACTTTTTTTAACTTGTAAGAAGGTACAAGTTAAAATATGCAGCACTCTGTTTTCCTGCCCTGCCACTCTTCGTTATCTTTATGACAGCTAACTTGCTTTGACCATATATCCATTGACCAATTGCTAAATTGCACTGTTAGCCATATAGCCTTCAGTTCTTGGCTCAGTGAATCTTGGTTACCAGGCTTATTCTTTTAACAAGATGGCTTTTGTTACATATGAGTATCTTCGTTTGGTAAAATAAAATGAATCAGTAAGTTTTAGCTCATTAGGCAAAACATTGCATAAATGAAGAGAAGAACCTATTTACCGAAATAAATATGTTTCACAGAGTAAATGTTAAATTAGATCTAACATTTAATAACAGTAACACCAAGAATTTTTTAGTCTGTGCAGTATAAATATATTGAGAAATAAAATGAGGAACTTGTATTTCAGTCCATTGTGTGGTGCAGGAATGTGAAGCAACGTCAACAACGTTACAAAGAATTAAGATGTGTGTACTGTACGCCTGTACTTCAAAAATTCAGTGTACCTTCCAGCAATTCAGAGGAAATTTCTAGGATATTTAAAAAATGAAGCAATTTGCAGGAAATAATATGCTAAATGAACCCTGAGCTCAAGTCTTCATTCAACTGGCATGAATGTCTTTTCAGAATATTTCATGGGTTTCCAAACACTCTATAAATCTACCAATATTATCTGGGCTAAAATAGTAATGATTGCAGCTTCCTTAGTCTTGGGGCTTCTCTAAGTGGGTTTCAGATGATGGTCAGAACTCAGTGGTCTTGGCATGAAAACCTGGAAACCCCTGCAAATGGCGTTTGAGACAAGATGAGGCAATGGGTGTGGACAGCCTTCACCTAACTGATTGCAGGAAATATCAGCAGAGAATACTCTAACACCTAAATCTTAGATAACTTTTTCCTGGAGTACTGGCTCAGACATCAGCTCCCTCCACAACACTGTGAGCTCAAAGAGTCTGGAAACTAGGGCTGTTATCAGCAGAGCCCTTCAGCTTCACAACTTTGTAATCCATATTTCAGATACAGGATTTCTAGATTACAGAAGTTACCAAGGAAGTTACTTCAAAGCAACAAAACAATTCAACACCCATACTATTGATTTGATTAGAGTTAATTTATCCTATGTTCAAAAAAGCAAAAACAAAACCAAAACCCTAACAAAACCCAAGCAGCAAATGTTTGACTGGGAAACATATTAAATATTAACAGGAATCACAATGACATGCTAATTTTCACCAGGGGACATAAACATTATAGGTTTGTCATTACACAAATCTTTTCCTAGAGATGATGAGAAATAACAAAAATGCTGCTGTTGTGGAAAAACAGCACATATATGGCTTGCTGATTATATCCATCTAGAGGGGGGGAGAAATATTTTTTGGAAGGTGGTACCACAGAAATGTAGCCCAGCTCTTCTTAATAGACCTCAGTGATTATCATCTAAATCTTGACAGAGCTGGCCCATCCTTTCTTCTATAAACTGAGTTTTCACCTTACCCTTATGCCTCCATTAATTAGTTTACCTTCTAAAATACAAAATCCTTTCCCCTGTCCTTCCTGCACCTTAGCAAGGCTTTATAGTCAGGTAGGCTGGTTGCTGCCATTAGTTCCAGCTCCAAAGCTTGAAATCAACCTAAACCCTGAAATGCCTCTGTTTCTTCTCATTTGTGGCTGGATGTCAATCAGTCAGTTCTGCAGGCACCAAAGAGCTTGGCAGTTGAATTCATATGGAGATCCCCAAACCAGGCAGTGTTGTGCTGGTGTCACCTGTGAGGTGTGAGTGGGAGCACAGCTGCTGGTGTGAGGCTTGCACAAAGACTAGCCAGGAGGCAAAGTGCCTCCCAGGTGGAGTGTTCATCCACAAGGCAGGAAAGCAAGATCCTGTGGGTTTTTTTTGTTTTGTTTTTGTTTTTGTTTTTGTTTTTGTTTGTTGTTTTTGTTTTGTTTTTGTTTGTTTAATCTGCATTTGGGATCTTAAGCTAAGACAATGACTTTTTACACCCTGATCATCTGGCTAGAGTGTCCCAACAAGATCCCAAGCCCTTGGTCTCCCATGCTGAAGTTTTCCCGGTTTGAGCAACACACACACTGGGTCAGATACTGGGAGCCTGGATATGCCCCTCTGGCCAAAATAGTATCAGCCTGTTTTATTTCTGCTCAAGCTTATTAACACGGTATATGAACAGGGAAATCTTCCACACTGGGGACTGACACTGTGAACTCGGTGGTCTCCCTGTTTCCTTGTGGTTAAAGAGCTTCCCTCTGAATTTCAGTGCTCTAAAATGAAGTCTCCCACAGCCCAGACATATGGTCTTACAGCTGGCTCTTGGTGTGGGTGTGTAAGAACAGGCTGTGGTCAGCTCTGCTACAAAATTGTGCAGAGAAAGCCCAGAAAAGATTATTCAGGGGCACAACCTTATCTCCTTTTCTGTGGCTATCCTAAGGATATTTGACTATATAGTAGGAGCTACAAGTTGGACCAGAAACACCAAGGTGTTGCTGTAACTTTAAATGAGACTCCCACAGGACTGAGAAAATGGTCTGAAAGGCAGCAACACCTAGTAAATGTGTCCTTTTCAATCCAAAAAGCCACATTACACACAGAGAGCAAGCTGAGATGCTATTTTTCAGATGACTGACAGATCATTACATTTGTTGGAACTGAGAGTTTTAGCAACTTGTCCTTTATTAGTCAATAATAGTGATGCCCCCCCATCTGGTTGCTGGAATTTACATTTGTTCCAGTGAGAAAGATAAATCAATTGTAAGACTTTTGTCTCTCAGTAAGTTGCTGTCACTGAAAAGGATGATAAATAATTATTTCTGTTGACACTAGAAGATAACTAAAGTGCTAACCAGATTCCCACATTCTGGGATCAACGCAGCATTTCTCACTAGCCTATCTTTTACACCAGTGGGTTTAGCTTCCTGCTATCTCAGACATCAGTTGAACATACAATAATCAGTGAGATAATGAAATATGGTTTCTGGCATGTTGCTTCCTTGCTCAGTGATGGCTTCTGAAATGCACATCTCTTTCCATAATACAAACCTTTCTAGTATTGAACATCACACTTTTGCAGGCTTAAAATAGGAATATATGATCCCCTTAATGATTTTGGAATAAACAGGAGAGAAATACTCTCACTGCAGCTTGAACACACCAGGGTTGACAGCTGGTGTGTTCTTGCTCACTCGGCAACCTCGCTAGGCTCCTGCATCACATCCCTCTGTCTATTTTAGCTGGTCCAACCTTTTTTGCTTCTCTCTCCTGCTCACTTTTCTCTTAATACCTTCCCTGCCATTGCCAAATCATGAGTTTTAAAGTTTCCAGATCCCTCTCTGTTGGTAAAAATGTTTTCTATCCCTCCATGGCTTCTGGACTGTGCCTGCCCATGCTGACACTGTGGCTCTCTGCCTCCCTCTTCCCCACTGCTTCCCTGATGTAGTGCTCATTCTCTTGATTTTAGCAAGGTAGAAAAGCATGCCAAAGGGTGTGCATCCATGACTCACAGAACATTATGGGTTGGAAGGGACCTCAAAAGATCCCTTGGTGCTTCCCTATGTCCATGTTCAGGGAGGTAATATGCAAATTGCCCTGTAAATGACTCTGTGTTTGTCCATGGAAGTTGGTACCCTGAGGTCCTGGTTCTGGTGGGCTTCCCTTTCTGTCTCTCCCGCAGCTTGCAGTGTCTTTGCACTTGCTCATTCATTTGCTCTTTGCTTGTTAGACTCTCGAGCATACTAGAAGGACACTTTGTGTGAACAAAAATTAGAAGCTGGAGAATGGTAATAAAAATACTGACCTGAAACCATGTTGAGCACAGGAAATGGAAAAAGTTGTTTTCCTGTCGAGCAATACTTTGCTCATGTCATTGAAACTGCTGTTTTGTTGTTCCTTAATAGCCGTTTTGTTAACTTTGTGCTAAAAGCAGGTGGCTGCTGTCTGCTTTGCCTCTCACTGGAGCTATCTGCTTTAAACTCTGTTAAAGTTGTCCACTAGCTGCAGCTTTCAAAAGTTAAAGCGACTGGCTAAGGCAGTTCCTCTGTACACTGTATTCCCTGGAGTCTAGAATGCAAATCCAAGTGGTACCTGCTGGAGGGAAGCTGACTGCAGAACAAGCAGGAAGAAAATGCTGAGTAGTTTATTTTACATATAGATGCTTTTCTTATTCTAGCAAAATTTCTTTGGGACGGAGACAATATACCTAATCTGTGACAAAATACTTCTGCTACATGACATACCACTGCTCATCAGACTGAGACAAGTTTATTCTCCTTTTTTTTTTTTTTTTGGAAGAAAAAAGATCTAGCTTGCCAGCTGAATGCTTTTTGAATTATGTTTTTTGCATGTAAAGCAATAACACAGCAGCCAGGCTATAACATAACATGTTCAGTGTGCCACAATCAGATAGGACTAAATGTATTCCTGGTAAAACTTATTAACTTTGATGGGCTTACAGGAGAGAAAAGCAAAGACCATTGACGGTAAGGGGGAAATTTTTCCTGGATAGAGAGCTACAATACAATATCTCCATGGGTAATACTGAGGTGATTGTTCTGTGTCTTGGAGGCAGTCATTACAATTAATGGAGCGAGTCAACATGACATACAGCATTTTCTTGTATGTTTTTTTTTATTTAGTAGGCTCATACTACATTTTTACGTGTACTATTTCTGTTCAAGAGTAATAACTGTGTTTTTCATGCTCTCACTGCCCAGTGTGCAGTCTCTGAACTGAATAGTAGGAGTGTTTCTAAGGAAATAACAGCATTTGGGACAGTAACTGATAAGCAAATGGTACAGGTGGATGTGGTTTGCTGATGACCAAGGCTCATTTGAACTGTTTGGCACACCTCTAAATTAACTGAACAGATGGATTTTTAATTAGTTCTGTCATTTAATTTTCTGCATTCTTAATATATGTCAGGCTGTATGTCAGGGAGCATTAGCATCAATTTCAAGTGATACAAAAACATTCAAAGCAAGGATAAGCTGATAATAACGACAACAAAACATAATTAGAGTACAAATTGGGAGGTCTGTAGCTTTATAAATATGGTAAACCGAGATTTATGTGACTTCAGAGATTTGTTTAAAATGAAAAATGCATGAAACTTGCTGCAAGCCAACTAGCTCTGTGCAGACCTAGAGCAGGATTTTCCAGCTTCCAGTTAAGTGGGATGGACTGTGCTCATATGAATTGGCTGAGAAGAGCTGCTGAATTTATGCAATTGATTTATTTGGTTGTATCTGCCCTAAAGAGCAGAAGCACTTTCCTGGGCACTAAACTGCCATTTAGCTTCAGAGACAGTAGTAAAAAATTTAGTTATTCTTTCCTTCTGACCAAAGAGGTATTGGTCCAAGAGCAGAATCCTTTCTTGGAGATTTGCAGCAAGGCTAGAGGGACTGTTTTCAAGGGTAAGGCAACAGCATAAGCTAGTCCAAGTATAGTAATGTGGCAGCAATTGTTGCATTCCCATATAAAATTAAAATTATAGTGGATTAGATATTGTAGATTTGTTTTATTGAGACAATCTTTCAGGACACCGAAATGTGTCCTGAAAGGCACATTTCGCAAAACACAAAACGCTATTTATATGATGGAGATGAAGTGCAATCTACATAAAACCAAATTCCACACAACTGTATAGAATTAGGATGTTTCACTGGTCATACAGTTTAAGCTACAAAGATTTTTTTTTATGCATTTGTAATTTTCACTGGCAAGCTCTGAATAAAACCCTCATTTTTCTCCAAATTTATCTCTGCAGGGAACACCTGAGGATTATGGCAGGCACTACATCACGAGTAGTATCAACATCTAAGTTAAAGCAAATAGCTTTAATCATAGATAGCCAAAACATGTTCCTCTTTAGATCTGCAAAAAATGGTTAACATGTAAACAGGCTAAGTCAGGGCAATAACATTTCCAGCAGTAGGATCCTAGAGAAGTTAAATAGAGGATACCTCAAAAAGGGGATTTAATGATGCTTGGTAGGATCTCCATCCCTTGATACTATCAGCAATATTAAACAATGTGCACATAGTGCAAAATATTTGATTTAATACACAACTTTAAGACTGGCATGACTCATATTTATTCAGGAATATCTTCTTTTGATGGCTTAAAATTAACTGGTTAAAACCTACACAGAAATGTGTTTTTCCCAAGAATAAGGAAAGTATTTCAGCCTGAATGACTGTATGCATAGGCCAGTTATTACCAGATTTTCTTATTCAGTCTTGGCCCACTTGCTGTCCTTTGAGCCAGATCTTCTCAGCATCTTGTGAAAAACAATTGCCAGCACCAGAGCTTCTGTTCACAGAGCAGTCAATATGCTGGCTGCTAAGGAAATGCTGGTTAAAATTTTGTCCCCAATTCAGAGCTGGGGCAAATACCTAGGTCTTTCCTGTGGCCTAATCGTAAGGTTACTAGCTTTTCTGTGGTGGGGTTTATTGCTTTACCTCTTATGCTCTGGCCATTGACAGCATCCTGGATATGCTGCAGCCAGCTCTATATTTTTGCAAAATGTTTCATTTCAAACAATGGCACTTTGCAGATTTTGAAAAATTACCCTCAGAAGTTTTTCAGTCAGATGTGAGGCTGCATAACACACTTGCTACTTTATATTGTCAGAGTGTGTGTCTGGCTGTCTTTGAACATGGGAGGGGCATGCGGAGCCAGCCCTGAGCATTTCACACCTATTCAGGCTCTGATAGATGATGGCCCTGTGTACAGGTTACCTTTACTCAGCTGAACCATCCTAGAGAAGTCTTTTCAGGATCTGGACTACTTCACAGCTGATACTTTAACCCATACTGGCAGTGCAGGATCTGGTCTTCATCAGCTTCCCTGCCCAGCGGGTTTGATGGGGGATCTGTGCCTACATGTGAGTGGGCTTGGGTGTCTGCTCTCTCTCCTCTTCAAGGAGCACACTGTGCCTCTGCAGTACGTCTCAGTTTGCAAGGCATCCAGAGTCATCCTGAGAGGGCTCGAGACAAGCCTGGCTTTCTCTCAGCCAGATAAATGAATGTTGCTCTTTTATTTGAAGGGAGAGGCGAGATTAGGGAGACTGTCTTTGGCTGTGAGTATGACTAATGCTGAAAAGAGATGGTTACAGTCCTTGCGTTAGGATCTCAGCTGTGGCCCTGCTATCACCTCTGCCCAGACTATTCTTGTGCTGTCTATTTGCCTTTCATAGCACAGAGACAACAATGATTATATAAAATTCAGCTAATATTTATTTTTACAGGAATAAAAGATTTGTGTACATAAGGATTATATGGCACCAAATAAAACTAGCATGGGCCAGATTCAAACCGAACAGAGAATTGCCCCATGGTTGAGCTGTGGGATGCCTGGCAATAGGGTGCAATGGGGTCCAAAATTCTCAAAGTTTGAAAATGAATTTGTCATGTTACTGGACTCAACACTAATTAAGGTTATTAAATATTAAAATCACCATCTTTGCTTTCAGAAGCCCTTAAAGCAGGTAGCACCTGAGGTTAGGAAAGGATGCTGGGCCAGAGTTGCTATTTGCTTCCCTTAATTATTCCTTGGGCATGAGCTATTAGCATATGACTGGAGGCGGGTGCTAGGCTGCATTGCCTTTTTGTCTAACTCAGTATGGGTTTCCTTATGTTTTTATATATTCTTATGGTCAGTGATTTACAAAATAAAGTTACAGGGCAGAAAAACCTGTTATGTTGTCAAAAGAAGGAAAAATTTGGAGAAAGAACAAACAAAAATCCCTATAAGGACATGCAGCCTGTCTCTTTTCACAATCTGTTAAGTGTGAGAGCAAAAGGACAATCAGGTGCTGTGAAATGGAAGGTAAAGGTGAAGAGGAGACAACAGGTGCTGGAGTTGAGTTCCTGCTTCTTCAAGTTCCCAATACGATAAGAAGTGTTTTCATCAGCCTGCTAGCCAGGACCCTTGATGTAAATAGCAGACCTTAAATTGTAACTAGCAGGTTGCTGAGGTAGCATCCAGACTCATCACCTCAGTGAAGAAAGTGTACTTTGCTGGGAAGACCTGTAGGACATTATTTATGTAACTTAAAAGCACTTTCAGAATAATTGTGTTGTGCTAGGCTTAACACCATGTTTGTGACTGTCTGAGGTCAGAGTGAGACAAACGAATATTTCAAAAGTTTTTGTAGCAGTGGAGAAGAAGATCCTTATGGAACAATAAATACTGGAGGAAGGAAATGTAGGTTCATCAGTACAATTCTGAATAAATAGCCTTGCTTCATTCTGCTGCTGTTCTTGAGCTGTATTATTTGATGTTTGTAACAACTGCTAGATACTCTTGAAAATGTTCAGGAGTCCTGGATGATTCATGATTCCTTGGTGTAGGTGATTTTTTCATCAAACAGTTCTTACCAGAAGTGTGCTGGTTGTTATTCATTAATTCAGTATTTGTTATTTATTGTTTTGTCATCTTTTATTTTAAAAGTTTCATATATTTATGAATCATGATCATAAAGCAGAAAACACAAATATTGTCTGGTAATTTAGGGCTAGTTGTGAACCATGAAGAGCAGGCAGACAAAATAGAAGGGTTTGCTGACATAGTATGTCTAAACTAGTTGGTAAATACCTTCCATTATGGAATATGTTAATAGAAATGAGTACTTGATTATAAACAGTTTCAAGCAAAAAAAGAAATTTCTTCCCAGTTAATGTACATTGACCCAGTTTTAATTAAATACCTTTAAGGAATGAGCCTTTTGTTAGATACTCTGAAAGATGTTGTCCATAATAACAAATGCACATATCTTGGGGAATAAACAAGAGGAGTGACAGATGTGAACACGCCTGTGGAGATATGGTGGGATGGCTTTTATGACTAGAGTGTTGGAATGGAAGGACAGGCAGGGAAGATGAGGAAAGGGTGTCGCTCACTGTCAATGACCAGCTGGAGTGTATGCAGCTCCACTTGGAGATGGATGAGGAACTGACCGAGAGCTTATGGATAAGGATTAAAGGGAGGGCAGGGACAGGTGACATTATAGTGAGTCTGCTACAGGCCATCTGACCAGAAAGACTGAGTGGATGAGGTCCTCCCTAGACAGATAAGAGTTGCTGCATGTTCACAATCCCTGGTCCTCATAGGGGATTTCACCTCGATATCTGCTGGTGGGACAACACAGAGGGGCATAAGCAGTCTAGGAGGTTCCTGGAGTGTGTTGATGTTAAGTTCCTTCTCTGAGTGACAAAGGAGACAATGAGGAGAGGTGGCTATGCTGAACCTTATTCTCACCAACAAGGAGAGTCTGGTGGGGAATGTGAAACTCAAGGGCAGCCTTGGCTTCAGTGACCATGAAATGGTAGAGTTCAAGATCCTTAGGGCAGGGAGGAGGGCACATAGCAAGCTCACTACCCTGGACATCAGGAGAGCAGACTGGTCTCTTCAGGGATCTGCTTGGTAGAATGCCCCCTAGGGCTTTATCCCATAGTAGAAGGACCCAAGAATGCTGGTTAGTATTCAAGGATTACCTCCTCCAAGCTCAGAAGAAATGCATCCCAGCAAAAAGGAAGTTAGGCAAAAACACCAGAAGCTGGGATGGGTGAACAAGGAGCACCTGTACAAACTCAAACACAAAAAAGAAGCCTAGAGAAGTGGAAACAAGGACATGTACGCTAGGAAGACTACAGAGAAATTATTGAAGCATCTAAGGATCATGTTAGGAAAGCCAAAGCCCTGATAGAATTAAATCTGGCCAGGGATATCAAGTACAACAAGAAAAGCTTCTATAGGTACATCAGTGACAAAGACTAGGGAAAACGTAGGCCCTTTTTGGAAGGAAATGGGAGACCTAGGTACCCAGGATATGGAGAAAGCTGAGGTACTCAATGACTTTTGTTGCCTCAGTCTTCACAGGTCAGTGCTCAGCCACACCACCCATGTTGCAGAAGGCAAAGGCAGGGACTGGGAAAATGAAGAACTGCCCAGTATAGGAGAAGATCAGATCTGAGACCATCTAAGGAGCCTGAAGGTACACAAGTCCATGGGACCTGATGAGATACATTTGTGGGTACTTAGGGAACTGGCAGATGAAGTGGCTAAGCCACTATCCATCACATTTGACAATCTGTGGCAGTCCAGTGAAGTTTCCACTGACTGGAAAAGGGGGAAAGTAACTCCTGTTTTTAAAAAGGGAAAAAAGGAGCATGACCAGCAGGTTGAGGGAGGTGGTTCTCCCCCTCTACTCCGTTGTCATGAGTCCCCAGCTGGAGTACTGTGTTCAGCTCTTGGGCCCTCAACTTAAGAGCGACATAGACCTTTTGGAACGAGTCCAGAGGAAGGCCAGCTGGAGCTGGAGCACCTCTCCTGTGAAGATAGACTGAGAGAGCTGGGATGGTTCAGCTCAGTGAAGAGAAGGCTCCAGGGAGACCTTGTAGCAACCTTCCGGTAACTTAAGAGAGCCTACAAAAGAGATGGGAAGAGACTTCTTACACTGGCATGTACTGATAAGACAAGAGGTAATGGCTTCAAACCAGAAGAGGGTAGATTTAGATGTAAGGAAGAAGCTCTTCACTGTGAGAGTAGTGAGGAACTGAAACAGGTTGTCTAGAGAAGCTGTGGATGATCCATCACTGGAGGTGTTCAACACCAGGTTGGATGGGGCCTTGTGCAGCCTGGTCTAGTGGGAGGTGTCCCTGCCCATGGCAAGGGGTTGGGAGCTAGATGATCTTCAATGTCCCTTCCAACTCAAACTGTTCTATGATTAAAATAAAAGCAACTTTATATTTGAACACATTGCCCTGCATTGTGTAGCTTCAAGCACAAATGAATGAGACTTCCATCAGGCTGAGAACCTCTTTTGCTTGTTATACGAGACAAATGCCAGGTGGAATTTTGTTTTGTTTTGCTCTTAATTATGAGTTATGTAACATAGCTGAAGAATTGACTGGAGAGGAAAAACTTGATGCTTAAAATATTTTATAGATAAGCTCTCTACATGTATTCTGCTTTGTGGGATGAAAATTTTATCTGAGACTTCTTTCATGGTTTTATCAAAAGCTGAGTTTATCTTCATGTTACGTCTGGTCCAAACTGTGGTAGCAAGAAAAAGGAGGGAGTAAAGGTGTAATATTTTGTACAAAGTTTATTAGGGCCATGTTTAAGTGCTTTATGTGCAGAACACTACAAAAGGTGCCATATAGCACATCACTTCTCAAAACCCAGCAAGTTCAACACACAGTCTCAGTGCCTCTTTTATGTGGTCATACCATGTGCTATTTCAGCAACCTTCTGTGTGCCTTTCTACATTACTTTCTATCCTTTGCAGATGGACTGTTGTTTTCTTTTGCGTTTCTTCCTACTCTGCAGTCACATGACAACATTATGGTTCCTTATCCTAAGCACCAACATGCAATATAAATTACACTTTGCCACAGCAGTGTATTTTCCCTCCCTTCCTGGCCCCACAAACCAGCATGTAGCAAGATCTCCTCATTTTCCTGAAACAGGCCAATCTTTAGAAAACCCTGAATGTGAAGCATCATAATAGGGTACTTCTGAGGCTCTGACTAGCAAGGTGCACAAGTGAAGTCACAGACAGAAAGGGATGAGGTGCCAGATTTTGAACAAACTGCCAAATGACTTACAAGAACTAAAGCAATCAAAGTTCTACCTCTAGCAAGGCATGAGAGGCAAGTGACCTCAGGGTGTGTTGATTCTGATGCCTGACTTTCCTCTCTGGTGCACAGCACCAAGCTGATGATGAAGGATGACCAAGGATACCTAAAAAAGCTTATGAAAACCTGACCTTTCAGCCCTGTGATTAATCATCTCTCAACTCCCATACACACCCAGCTAGCAGCACTGTGGGAGGTGCTGAAAAGCATCTTTTGGCTTTCTTCCTCCCCCCCCGCCCCCTTTTTGGTGATGTATGCTACAAAATTCTTTAACTTTGAGTGTATTTCTGCTGTGTAAGAAAAATGGTAATGAGAAGTTAAATCTTTCCTCAGCGAAGAATCAGTCTTCCTGGGCATATTTAGAAGATCTTTTTTTCTGTATTGGATCTTTCATTTAGAGACTACCTTTGTGCTCTAGTAGGAAATAAGGCTGCATGTCACCTTGGGAACTTGCTCTTCAGAAAAGAAATGATCTTTTGCTGACATATGCTTTTGCTTAATTTTGCTGTGACAAAGTGGTGAACAGGCACTGGGACCACAAAGCTAGTTGCAACACATCTCGAGATTTAGAGATTTGTGTGTAGCGAAGAAGGTGCAGCAACTATCACTGCCTCTCACTTAAACCAATAGTCCTTTTAACTGCTAGGATCCCAATGGTGGCAGAGTTGCAACTGCTGTCAGAAGCAAGAGGTTTGTGGAAAGAGAAGTAGTAGTAAAGCATAGCACTTAGCACTGTAAGATAATACTTCTGAGGAGCCATCTATTCAAGCTGATCTCCTATGGGTCAACAGTCTCATGCAGCAAGGATGCAGGAGGATGAAGGAGGATGTGAAGAGGTCACATTTCCCAGTGACCTGCCAGACCAAGCAATAATTGGTCAGCAGAGGTTTATTAAATACTCTTGTCTGTTTGTACAAACACCTTCCTTCTTCCAGCAACAGAAGCGTGGCAGCAGTGCCAAAAATGGAAACCCTGACTCCAAGAGTGACCATCACCAGAATATCTGCCGTTCTCTTTGTGTAGGGAACATAGACACACTTGGAGATAAGAGTAGGAAGCCAAATAAATTATTAATAACTCTTTAGAGAAAATGATCTTCAGTATGTACAGCTGAATAACATTTCAGAGGGTTTAGTTTGAAGCATTATGCAGGAAAATATGATTTAAAAAATAGTACACAGTCCACCCAAGAAAGCCTGCAGAATAATTTTAGTATTACCTTTATGTTCAAAAGCTCTTGCAGCTAAGGTCAGTGTAACTGTATGAAGGAAAAATATCTACAGAGACATATTTTTTCATGCTAAGTGAGGTGACAGGATATTTTATGTATGTGTGGGCAGAGCCAGATTCAAACTAAATTTAAATAGTATACAGGAACCCAAAGGCATATTAATCTTCTATATTTTAATTATTGTTTTACTGGTGCACATAGGCAATAATGTTTTAATAATTTAATAAGTCTCAATTCAGCATTTCAGTCTTAAATCTTGGGCAGCTGGTGGAGATTTTAATAGAATCCAGCAATTTAGTCAATATATAAGAAATGAGATAAGCAAATTAAGATCTACCAGAGATCGGATATAAAATTAGAGACAGTATAATTTTTGATGGGCCATGACCTCAGCAGCTAGGGATTGTCATTTCTCTCTAAAATTAGATGAACAGATAATGAGGCAATTACCTTGTGAACTTTGAAATGATAAACAAACAGTAATGCTGCAGGACCAGCGAAGTTAGTTATTTCCAGCATGTGGAGAACCCGATGCAATTTATCTTTAAATTCCACATAAACTGTTTAAATCTGCATATATTAGTATAAATAAGAGTAACTAAACCCAAGTATGATTTTTTTCTCTCAAAGGCATGCACATTTTTTAGTGATAAAAATATTAATGTCAAATTACATTTTTATATAATTTAATAAAATTTTATATATGTAAAACAAAAATATATTTATAATAGATTACTAATCACGAGTCAGCCAAGCTGTCTTAAGATGTATGTATTGAATTCAGGTGGCCAAGTAATTAACTTTATCTTATTTATCCCAATGATATCTAAGATAAGATACAGCTTGTGTTTTCCTCAGCCTTCAACAAAATGACTGCTTTGCTTCAACAGGAAATTAAGAGCATCCAAAAGATGTGGATGCCTCTGTAGAATGTCTTTGTGAATATGAAGTCTGTCTCCCTTTACTTTGGGCACAAACGCGTGGTCAGCAGATTCACTCTGAGCTTGTCTCGCTGAAATCTGAAGCACGAGAAGCATGCTCTTGTAAAGCTCTGACTGACGGGACAACTGTGAAGGCTGTTGTTCCACCCTGGAGGGCGAGAGGAAGACGTCTTGCAAAAGACAGGCTAGGCAAGTAAACTGCATTTTATCCTGTGATGCTTTGAGTAATATAGACTTTATGCTCTTCTCGCTCTGTGTAGCAGGTGAATTTGATTGACACATTGCTGCCGGATTTAGACACAGTTATTGCAAGCAGAAGATGATTTTGGTTGTCTCTGTAGACATGTGTGCATTTTCTCTGAGTATTTAGAAGTCCCCTACTGTAGGTGCGTGTTTATATAATCATCTTCAGTGCATTATACATGTACTTAATGAAGTGTGATCTTTTGGTAGGTGCTTATGAAAACTATACCTCCAGACAGGCAGTAACACGTTTGGTTGATCACAATGGTATTTGCTGTCTGGTTCATTCAGTTACTGAAAAGGTGGAAAGAACTGCATTACCAAATAGGTAAAAGTTGTGTTACATAAAAACAGACTATAACCTATTAAGTCTGTTTTAAAATACAAGAGAGATCAGTGGCAGGAGGCTATTTCGTTGACTGGGAAAAGTAAACAGGGTAGGCAGCAGAGGGACAGCATTGTAAGTAGAGAAAAAACCTTTATTTGCCTGTTCAAAACCTTATTCTCACATACTATGAGCAAAGCAAAACTGAAACTCAAAATATTAGCAGACCAAATCAAAATCCTCCTCTAACCCCCTTCAGACTTTGAGGGGGGTGATCTCAAACTTCGTTAGTGTTTTTTCTCTAAGAAAACTACAAATGAGAAGAGAGAGAGCAAGGTCAGCATCCAGAAGCTTAATTAGGGTGTTTGCTCATTGTGCCCACATTAGTCTCTTTGTGTCAGTAGGGTAATACACATGTCAAAATAAAGTAGTACACGGCGACCTGGGCCTACAGTTTCTACACTTGGTTTGGAATCTAAGCTTATGCACAGGTGTAAATCAGGAATAATTCCACACAAATACAGCTGTAAAAATCCATGGGTTCCAGTATTATAGATAAAATAAGATTTTTTTTTCCTGTGTGCTTCCACTTCAACAGAGAAGCCTTTACATTGCAATGCTACTTCTATTTGATTTCCCCAGTCAGGAAAGCATTGAAGGCCAAACATACCTTTAGGCACATCTTCACATTCAGAGTGGCTTTGCTGAACAGAAGCCCTGATCACTGGAATTGCATAAGGAAAAGCAGAAGGTTTGTGGAATTTTGGAATACGATGCAAAAACCATGGTTTGAGCAAGGCCACACTGGGAATATCAGGGATATCAGCTGTAAAGTTCCCACCAAACGCTTTGGCTTCTTGAGGAAGGAATAAAACCTTTGCCTATCCACTACAAAATATCAGGAAAAGATGGAAAACCCACTTACCCAGAATACAGAGAAATTGTGCTGAGAAGGTCATGCCAGAGCCTCTGCCTGCATTAGTTGTGCCCAGCAGGGCCATATGCAACTTTTGGAGAACTTGCTAAAAACCCCTATGGAGAAACACCAAGTGGGATGTGATAGGGTCAGAATCTGTTGCCTTTGAAATACAAAGACAAAACTGTTGTCAGAAGTCAACCTATTCTTTAGGCTTTACTGCAGATCTGTTGTTCCTCAGCTTTCAGTTGGGAATTGCACTTCCCATCACCTCCCAAGCAGTTAGGACTCTTACTGTCTTTTTGAAAGTCTTTTATGCTGTGTTAGAGACAATGCCTAGAGTACCTCAGTATAAAATGGAGAAATTCTCACCAGTGATACTAAAACCTACTCGAAACAACAACAATAAATCAGCAAATTCCAGTACTGCCTTGCAACATGCCATGTACTTCCTAAATATTTGTAACACCTAGATGCCTCTGAAGAGAATGGGGTGAAAAAAAAATCCACTTATTTTTCTTAGTTTTCGAGTTATTTTACCTATTGTTTTTATCCTGTCCTAGTACTGTACTCTCTGGATTGCAAACACTGTGAGGAATCATTCTGATACAAATGAAGCAATCCCTATTAATTTTCTGAGATGGAACACACTTTTGGTAATGCCACATCTTGTAAACTATCTAAAAGAAACTTAACTTTGGAATAAACCAACAGCACCACCTTACTGGAAACCATATGATGCATATACTGCAAAGGAGCTAAAAATATCTAGTAGTTTAGGATATTCATCTTAACAATATCAACCTTTCCCTAGAGAGATGTTTCAGTCTGTTCCATCTGTGTATATCCATTTTTATCATACTTATCCCTGTTTCTAAATTAAATTTGGCTCTTGCATTCAGGCTTCTTTTTATTCCCATGCCTAAATATTTTATCCATTCAGTTCCCTGTGCGAAATTCCCATTTATGTGAAGAGCCCCATATTACCCTTCAGTTAGGGGCGATATCTCAGATTTCTTCCATGACTTCATAATTTCAAGCTACAGTAAAGCATGACTATTTGCTTCAGGGTTTCAAAAGCAGCTACCTTCTGCTCAATGAGAAAGTGTAATCCATGTATATGGGAACTTTGCTACATAATCTTGACAACCAACTGTTTCCATCAGCATTAAAACCCTCCTTTCATGGTACCGTTCTGGGCTTATGAGCACATAGATGATAATGATGATAAAGAAATAAGTACTACTCTAGTAAATGTTGCTTAACCAACAAGCATCTGGATGATATAAGAGCATTTATATAATTGGTGAAAAAAAGTTGCTTCAGCAATTCTCACAATGGCAGTTTTCACTTGGTCTGCAGATAGACTGGGCTTAAATAACTTTCAGCAGAATCCAGTCTTCGGTGCACAACTCCTGATCCTTCTCCTGTGCTGCTTCCTTCTTGACATCACCTCTCTTTTCTGAGTTTTCTAAGTCTGATTTCCTGGATATGATTCAATAACAGAATAATAGGCATTATACGAGAATTTTATACAATATTTCACAATGGACAGCTTAAAGTGTGAATTTACTGTGGACACAAAAGGAATCTGGCACCTAGCTAGCTGTGCAGAAGAGAGGGAGGCTCAGCCCACAGCCATGGCCTTTATCATCTCCTCAACTGAGAAAGAAGCTTTTTCACTCTGAAGGCTGCAGATGGATCTGCAGATGATGTAATGATAATGAATGTAGCTTCAACAGACAGCGCAGAGCTATGTCTGCTTATCTCAGCCGAAAATCTACCCCAGCACTTCATGAATCTGTTACCTTCACCCAGGTTTTTCTTTCTTGCCCAGGTCTTATTACAATGAGTGATGACAGCACAGTGGAGAAAAGAAGCTGTACAGTTCTTGAGGTACCAATCAAGAGGAGAGGAAGCCTCAGTGAAGCTACAACAGATGGAAGGCAAGCTGTTAGCAGGGAGGTTGAACTTTCCTTTTGGCTTCCAGCTTGGTAGATGTAAATATGGTCTTGACCAAAGAGTTTGCACACCAGATCATAGACTATCTCAAAGTTCATAGGCAGAGTGCTTAACAATTGCACCGTGAGACTGGTTGCGTCAATGGTATTCAAACATGCCATGCTTGAGATGCCACAGCAATGCACTGCATTGGAATGGAGGCAGGAAAGGGTGAAGGCACAGTGCAGTTACCACTGGAGGCAGGCTTGGGCAGTGATTCTTTTTCAGCCAGAACAAATGAGCCAGTCAAGTTGTATCACTGTTTCATCTGCGTACCAACTCTGTCTTCATGCGAAATGATGATAAACTCTAGCTACAGGGGAGACTTTTCCTTTTGCCAGCCAACTCCTCATCGGCTTAAAGAGACTACATCAGTCTCTATCCACAAAAACTGTTAAGCTTAGCATCCTACTTCAGTCAAACTTATTGGAGGATAGGCATCTCAAAGGCTTAGTATCTACAGGCTTCAAGGAAGAGGTGGCCAGGGCTTTACTATTGTTTCTGGTAAAGGAAAAACTGAAGTATAAACTTTTCTGCATTCCAGCTGTCTGTATATATATATATGCCACTCCATAGGGGAAAAACTCATACTAAACCTTGCTCCTATAGGTGCTTAAGATTCTCATCCTGGGAACCAGATATGTAGGAAACTGGACATCTTCATTACCCACTGCATTACTTTGTTTCCCAGTTGAGTGAGGTCGGAAGCTTTTGCCTTCCTTCCTGGTCACAGTGATGGACCTTCTGATTGGCAACAGCCTGCTCTTGAGTTCATCTGGATATACCAAATGCAACCTTTAGTTAAAGAAACTCAGGAAAGCAATGTCAGGAACTGGACAATGCTTTTGCTGTCTGGAATAAGGCTCTTACAAAGGGAGCAGTGTAAGCCAAGGGACCTGTGAGTGACAGGGAAGGAGGGCCATGGCTTTGTGAGGTGTGAAGGGGCTGTGCAGTGCCCACGTGGAAGAGATACAAATACTCTCAGGAGCAACATGTATTTTCTCACAGAAGGGGGTGAGTACACCTAAGTGCAGGTATACATTTTACTATTTGGTGCTTGTAGTCTGCATTCCTCAAGGCAACTTCCACCACACTAGCACAGGGGTTGAAAGCTTGTTTGTGCTGTTCTCAGCTGAGCTTTGATATACTGCTTTTTCTGGTGACTCAGTTCATTGGTTTGGTTTGTTTGTGGGTTGTTTCTTTTCTGTTTTTTTTCCTTAATAAGGTAGGCATTTTCCGACCTTGAATGAAACTGGAATGATCCTGTGATGAGCTGGTGTGCAGTACTGAAAGGAGGAAGGAAAACCTCACAGATGCCAAGAGCATGCCTGTATATACAAATTGAACATTACTCGTAATTACAAGATAAGGAACAGAAGAAAAGCTACTTGTTTCTTAAATCTATAATATTGATTGAATGATCATAATTATAGGTTGGTGCTGCAGCCACTGAAACTCCACAATGTATTGTAATTGCAGATAAAGGAATACAACAGGCATTTGAAATAGTGCTCTAACAAGTTAGTAATACTATAGCAGCTGGTCTTTATTACTTCAAACATTTTTCTTTTATATAGCTGAAAATAAAACAAGAAACAAAGGAATAAACAACAGATTAAAATAACTTTATCATACACATACCAGACATAGCAGAAGGTAGTTGCAAAACTGAAATAACACTGGATCAAATATTCCCCTCTGCTTCTGCATGGCAACAGCATAAGCTCCCTGTCAGGCTCTGAAGTTTCCCACCCAGAGCAGACACTAAACATCAGCAGACACTGTGGCTCCACTTGATATCTGCTGTAGCAGACTGAGAGATGTTCTGGAGGGCAAAGGAACACTTTGTGGATGTAATTCTTTGACTGTTCTCATCCCTTGAAGATAGGGCAAGCTGTTATTTAGAGATTTTTATGGGAAAATCTAATTCTTCTTTCATGTGAGCAAGTGGAATGTAAAAAAAAAAAAAAAGGTAAATTTCTGTATCAACACACTTGGAGGTCCCACTTTCCCTTTTCGGGATACCTTTAATGGAAAAGCATGGAGTTTTTCAATTTCAGGGAGAGTGGGAAAAAACAGAACACAGTAAGTGCTCAGACTTTCAATAATTGAAGACCTGTACCAGCTGAGCTCATGTCTGGTTCCACATCTGAAAATTTTTCATAAAAATTACCTTTCTTTTTTTGTGGAAGAAGTTATAGAATCATAGAATGGATTCGGGCTGGAAGGGACCTCAAAGATCATCTAGTTCCAACTGTCCTGCCATGGGCAGGGACATTTCCCACTAGACCAGTCTCCGAAATTCCTTATGAAAGGTTATGAAGGTTAACAGATTCAAAATTTAAATTTAAGTTACCTAGTGAAAGAGAGGTATTCCTCATTTAAGGATAGTGACTTACTGGAATTTTTTTCCTTGTGTTTTGGAGAACTGTATGGTAAAAACCTGCAGAAAGCAAGAAAGAGACTGCTTTGCACCCCATGTGTGGCTGATAAGATATAAGACTGTCAGTTTCTCTAACCTCAAAAGAGTGAGGTCAGCTCTCAAAATAGGAAAAAAAAAAGTATTGGCATTGCTTACACTGTGTAGTTCCCCTCCTAATCATATATATATATGAAAAGATTCCATCAAGAAAAAATAATCTCCATTCACCAAGAGTACTTCAGGATGGATCAACTGAAATATGTTAAGTTCAAACCTTTCTTTTGATGTCAGCCCCATGAAAAACAAAGGAAAACTTCAAAAATTTTTCAGTTTTATATCTTGAAATTAACATTTCTCTTTAATCCCTGTTTGCTTTCCTAGTATGGAAACTTGTTACTTAGGCTTACAAAAAGTACACTTGAGAAGTTTGAAACTTTTAAAGAAACAATTTTTTTCTCCAGAACATTTTTCACGACTGCTAAGAATTACCCAGGAGTATGTGAAAACTAAAGCTGCACTGAACTGAAGATGCTCTAAGATACTTTTCTAACATGAGTGTTTCTAAAATAGTCTTTATTATGACATTTAAATGCTATATGTGTAAAAACCTTCATGTACTCTTGCTAGAGATGGAAATAGAGGCTTTCTACATTAGGGACTCCCTAATACCCTAGATCTATGATGAACAGTCCTTTTAAAATCAACAAGACTTCACTAAATTTAGAGTATATTAATGAGGGTGGTAGAAATAGATACACAGTTGTTTTGCTGACTGGGAGTTTTTCAGGGATTGCTTTGAGCCACTCCATTAGTGTTGCCTCACATGCTTCCAAAATAGGTTGGTGTTAGTGCTGAAAAAATTAGATCAGTCTTGAGAGATGAAAGAATAGTTGTGACTGTTATGACAGTTCTTTCAACTGGAAAAGATGGAGGAGAACTGGGTTAAGTCAGCTCTGTCTCCTTGATATGAGCTGCAGACAGACCATCAGCAACTGATGACCCAGTCCTAAAAGTGTTGATTGTTAGGCACTTCTGGAGGTTGTCTACTTCAATTACTGATAAAGTACCATCCACTTCAACCACTTGAAAGCACGTGTCTCCAACACTAGAGGAGATTTTAGCAGTGACTTTATGTAGCCAAATAAGAAAACCCTCCAAAAATTACCATCATCTCCAAAAATAACTTATTTCAGTGCTACTGTCCTCGTGAAGAATTTTTTTATTTTGCTATATAAACCTCTCAAGCTGCAGATTTTTGCCGTTTCCCCATATTTTGTGCTGTCTGCCCTTGCTGAGAAGTTGGTTTCATTGTTTTTTAATTCTTTCATGCACTTAGTATATTAGCAAATTACCTCTTAGTCTTCTCTTCATTAGAATAAGTCCAGTTGTCTTAGCACTCAGCTTCTGAGGAGCAGCTCTAGGACCCAGCCAACTTGAGAGTAGCCTGTTGGACTCCCCAGTTCCTCAGCATCTTTTCTGAACTGAGAGGGTGAAAACGGGACACAACATTTCAGCTGCTGTCTCAACAGCAATCAGAGCAAAATTTCATCTCATGTAGCCAAACGTCAGTTTCCTGCATTAATAATGACAGCATAGAGTTGGATCGTGTTTGATTTAGTGTTCACTGCAACCCCCAGGCCCTTTTTAGCAGGACTGCTCCTCAGCCAGTTGTCTTCCAGCTGTGCTGACACATGGGATCACCTCATCCACAATGCAATATTTTGTGCTTTTCGCTGAGATTCTTGAGGCACTTGTTGGGTCAGCCTCCAAGTTTCTCAAGGTCTTTCTGGACTGAACCTCCTTATATCTCTGTTGAGGGTGTGCTCTGTTGCTATCAAATCTGCTGATGAAGATGCTGGGCAAAATGGGGCCTACTACCTGACTATGTCACACTCTCCTTCTACATCAGCATCAAACTATTGACTTTTTTTTTACCCTCCTTTGAATTTGTTGCAGTGCAGCCAATTTATAATCTAGGGTTGATATCAGAGTTGGTTAAAATACTGCCTGTGTATTGCATTTGTATGTAGCACTATATGTCAATAGTATCAGATGTGTTAAATCACACAATGTTAAAATATGAAGACTAACTGGAGTGGTTTTGAATGCAGATAAATATCATTCAGTTCCACTATTTTCCCAGGTTTTTTTAAATCCTATATTGATAGTACATAAATGAAATAGTATTGATCAGAATTGCTCTAGTTAGGCTTCTTCAGTGTACTTGTTTTCAGACACCTGTCCAGATGCTTCCCAAGACTGCTATGATGAGGCTGGCAAAACAAAATGAAACATTTCTTTCTGATTTTAAATAACATGAAAAGGCAAGGAGAGTTGGCATCAGAAGAGATCTTTCAGATGTAAGAAACACAGATTACTCTCTGTTCCACTTCTGCCAGGATGTTGAACAGTTATTTCTCCTTCTTTAATCTAATGTTGTTGTGACAGTGTTCAAATTTTTATACCAAGTAGGATGCTGATGCCACATTTAACATCATTGTTTTCCAGTAACACACAGAGGTCTCAAAGCCAATGGTCCTAAATTTTTCCTCATAGTGACTATGCTTTACCAAAAAGGTAATTAAGAGTTCCAGAAATACTTGTATTCACAGCACTTAGTATCATCACAGACAATGTTCAGAGAAATCATGTATCCATGTTTCCATTTTTTTCTGTATTTCTACTCATCCTTAAAAAATTGCATTCTATTAGTGTAAGAATAACTTTCATGAGCCTGAAAACAGTAATTTAGATCTCAAAACAACATTTCTAATGGGATAGAGATATATCTCCTCAAGTATAGTGCTTTTCTGAAATGAACCTACATTAAAGTGGCGGCTTTCTGTCCAAATCTCTTGCAGAGCACTTTCAGACTTCCATCTGTTAATTTGAGTGACACAAATACACGTTTACTGTACTTTATTCCTGTTTGCCCTGAAGAGGTACCACTGCTGGGAGACGCTTTGATTCCTTTTTCTTGTATTTTATCAACAGAATTGTTTGTTAAAAACCATTAATGGAACACATCAAAGGCAAAAGAGAGGATAACTGTCAGAGAAAGCACAATCAGAAACCTTGAGGCTATGCAAGAATACCTCAGGATGAGATTTGGCAAAAAACATTTATGATTAATGAGTATTCTTGAAAAAGAACCCAGCAGGATTATGAAGAATTGAATAAGGAAAGGAGCAATGAGAGATTATTTGCAAACCAAACAAGTCTGCAATGCATTTATGGAGATATACTAAACAGAGCTGGACAAAGAACGAAATGCCTACTCATTAGGAAATGGCAGGATTAATCAAAATTTAATTTCTTCCCATATCAGGATGAGAAATTTAAACAAAGCAATCCATAGTCAAAATGTATTGTGAGTAAATGCACATTTGACATTTGTGTGGTAAAAAACATAATTCCAACTCTATCAAGATGCTGTGATAACTTTGTCAGCATTTTATACTACCACTGCATGACACACATCTAAATTTCATTGACTTGGCATCTTTCAGTAGAAAACTACTTCCCTGGAAGTTGTTTAATCAGCTTCCAGATGAAATAGTGCACTATAAATGTTTTCAGTTTCTTTACATCCTTCTCTGCACAGTGAGTGCTTGCTTCCTCAAAATCAAAGAATTTGATCTTTTATCAGTATTGCTGATTTCTTTGCCTTTCCCCACCCATCCCACCTTCAGCATCCTGCTTTGCCCTCACAAATGATTCAAAGGAGATGAGGTAATATTATGCTTCTGGAGTAAAACTTTCTAAGAGCAGACATTTAGTAAAAATGCATCAAGAATTCCTTTTAAGGACACTTGTAGACTGAACTTTTCCCAGAAGAACTGAGTCTCTTTTATTTAGTTTCTAAGTGACTTTCTATTTTAACATAAAGCTGGCCCTCAAGAATGGAGATCCAAAGAAGTTTGGTGCTGTAGGTCTGTTCCATCAGAGAACTCATCATTGTGGATGTATGCTGCCAACATTGTCAGGAGCTTGTGATAAAAAGTAAATCCTCCAGTTCCTGAAGACTCAGAAAAACACTGAGATTGGAGGCTGCAGGGATGTACTTCCCTAGATGCAAACCCAGAAATAATTAGTGAAAGGAAAGACTTTATTTTTAGAGGAAGAAGAAAGGATTATTGGTTTTAAATCTGCCACAATACTTTTATGTTCCTAAGTATGTTAAGAGAGCTCCCTCTCTTCCAGCCAGGCCTAGATGTTTGTGACTGCTTCACTGGCAAGGGTTCATGTTAACACTTCTGCTGGTGTTTCTGATGCCTGGTTCAAAGAGACAAGTTTGGAAACCTCTTCTGCCACAGATATCCTGGAATAATAAATATTAATGGAGTCAATATTGTATAATATCTTCTGTTCATAAAAGTTCTGGAAAAATATTTATAGGCAGTGTCTAAAATGAGGGGAAAGACAAATGCTGTGTGGTAGATGAGATGATAACAGATTCCATTTTGTAAGGGATCTGATTGGTCATGTTTGTTTGTTTTTTTTTCAGGATTAATAAGGCTAATGACACTAAACTGTGTAGAGAGTCTATCTGAATGCTATCTCATCTGTATTAAACAGTACTTTGTGTTTAGGATGTTTTCATTAGAAAATTACATTCTGGAGATCAGGACACTTCAAATAGAGAAATTTCGTCTGTTCAGTTAGGATCCTAATATTACTGTGTGCATTTTGGAAAATACTTGAATATATTGTATTATGCTAGAGCTCATATGTTCTTTAGTTTTTAACCATGAGGTCATTGGGAATTGGAACAACTTCTCAAAGGTTCTTGTAGATTGCTCATAACTGGAAGTTGCCATATCAAGATTGTCTGGGATTTTCTTTCCCTCAGAAGATGTCTTTCAGACAGAAAAATAATTAATTCAGGGGATTCCTCTGACCTGCACTGCAGTGTGGCTATGGGATCATAGCCAGTTACTTTTGTTCTTATGACCTATTAATTTACAGTGTGTTAGATGGACTTACACAATTGGCAGTACCACCAGGGCTTCCAAAAAGTTCACTGTTGGTTTTGAAATATATTGTATGGTAGGACTGCCCCATTAGTGTCACAGGGTAGTTGTGACAATGTTTATCGTGCCAGCATTCATAAAACACTTAAAAATCCTTGGATTGGATTGTGTGTTCCTGTAAGTAGCAGAGGGTATACCTAAGCTGTGAATGATGCAACTTAGTTATGTAGAGTTATCAGGAGACTAAAAGCTGGTGAGGGATAGGACACCTTGCTAACAGTCACCCCATTTATCAGCCTCAAGCTAAAACTGAAATTATAGTCAGCTTTCACTGATGTTGGCTCTGTAGCCCAAGCATGAGCTAAATGGCCCTCCAGCTTTCATGCTCCAGGCTCGAGTAGGTGATAATGAAATTGTAAAATATCTTCTCTGGTTTATCTTGATATTGGTGTCTGAAACTCAGATTATTACTACAAAAATAGTACTTCAGGAAGACTATTCCTTTTAAAGGAGTTATAATAGCATTTTAGGGTAAGACAGTGGAAAGATTAAACCCTGTGTTGTCAAGTTTGCTAGTCTAAAAGAAGATAGGGAAATGTGTGTCTGTACTTACATATAGACAAGTAAATAAATAGCTTAGTGTTCAAAAGTGCTGAGCACATTCAGATGTATTTGAACTCAGTGGGATTACAAGTGCTCACTGCCTGCATTACTATTTTAATATCTGTTTTAAAGACCTTAGGAAAATTTAAGATCAGGCTTTTATGCCATCCAACTGTAAACTTTCCTTGTCACGCTGTGATCACATCCCAAGCCATCTTCCACCAGCCTAGCCACAGAAGTCACAACAGTTACTGTTGTGCTGTAGTCCTGGGAATGGTCATCATCCCTTTATCATGAGAAGACAATCTCCTGTCTTGCAAATATTTGTCTCAATCACAAATATTTGTCAGGCTTTCTGAGACAAGTTGACTTTATAAGTGTGAATTGCATTAACCTCAGTACAAGATGATTGCTCTGCCCTGACTCTACAATTGTAATTGCTCTTTAGGCTCAAAGAGAATACGTGGCTTCTTCCATACTCTGCTGAATTTCACAGACTGATTGTTTCACCCATCTTTTATGCTCTATTGTGCTTGCAGGTAAAACTGAGATAATATTGATTCTTTTTTTTTTTTGGTCATTTTTTTCCTGGTCTTTCAATAAAATAGTCATTTTAATAATCTGTGGAAACCTATGTCCCAGCATGTGATGTGTAGGCCACTCTCTGCTCATTGGCAGGAACACGGGTGATGGCTGGTTGGTACAGCTGTTGTGGGTCACCTGAAGGCACTGTAGGTAAACAAGCCTCAAGCAGCCCGATACCAACCCAAGGGGTGACAGGCTTACAACGTGGAAACCTTTGGTGAGAGAGGAGATGGGAGGGATGTGTGGGAAGACTGAGTGAGAGACAGAGTAATTTAATTTTGCCATGTTGTCATCTCAGTTCTCAGTGTGACAGCTCCTACCTGAGGCTTCAAGCCACTGTACTACTCAGATGAGCTGAAACTTCTGCTTTTGACTTTATGGTCTCTACTGTTTTGAAGTGGGATGTTTCACACAACTTAGGGCTGGGGAAAAAAAACCAAAAACAAACCTTCAAGATTTAGCTAAGTATTGCAAACTTAGAACTCACAGCTCCATGTAATTTTAAATGACAGTTTAAGGAACTGTTTCTTCTGTGACAAAGTGGTGCAGCATCCCAGACCAGTGCTGGAATGTTTGTTGGCAAACCTCAACTTGCTGCATTTCAGCTAACATCAATAACAGATAAAGTAATTAATTGCACACTGGACAAGACCTCTCTGTTTCTAGTGAAGTTTGATACATGCAAACATATGCAAGTGCATATAAATTCATATGTAATCTCCACCTCCCTATAATTGCAGATAACTGGATATTGCCATGTCATTTTTCATGCCACATTTTGACTGCTGTTCTATTTCAGTCATAAGAGGCTTGGGGTATGGGACTTAGTGCCTGTTAAAACTAATTACCCTTACCATTATCATCAATTAACCCCGATTAACGTCAGACAGAAATGCAAAAATGTCGAACCATTTTCTACGATTCAGTGCTGATGAGTTCAGGGGAACTAGTAATGACATCTTCAGGCTGTGCATGAGAAACTCAGGCTACCAAAACAGTAAAAGCTCTCTTCTGGGTTATATACACACAGCACTCAGTATAGAAACCTTTTTCCCCCAGGTGTTGCTTGTGGAGGCCAAGCAATTGGTGTTTTCTGTCACCAGGCCACCCAGTTCTTCAGATGGGAGTGCACATGGGTTAGAGGATGCAGTGCGCAACGTTCTCCAGTATGACAGTGCTGGCAGCTTTGCTAGCAGCCTGCCCTGGAGGCTGTACTAACAGGCACACTCTCTGTCACTTGGCTAATTTCTCTCTGTCATCTAGTATTATTAACTAATTTTCACAGCATAAGGCAGTATGCTGTAGAACGCTGTTTTTTGTCACTCCTAAATATTTTGTGTACAGTGAAACAAATGTTACTGAGTCTCTTCAGGTTTTGAATTTTGCTCTTCCAGACTTGATTTTTGCTTTTTGCTTCAGGCCATGGGGACCTTGTTGAGTAAGGATTAAGCCTTCTGCTTTACATGACATCTTGGTGGAAGTGATGTCACTCTCCTTGTCCTAGTCTGCTCCTCATCCTAGTAAAGCAAAGGACCCCCCAAAAGGGTCCTTTTGGAAGACCAATGGCTTGCAGGTCAGGGGAGCTCTGTGTCAGGAAGGAGAACCGTTCAGAGCAGCTGGAGTTGCTCTTTAAAATAAAAACTAAGAAAAAAAATATTAAAAAGAGAGGATATCAGATTCTACTAAAGAGTTCCTTCCTCAACTTGTTTACAAACCTAAATTAAGCATCTTACTCAATAACAGGTTTTAGGACATTAGAGTGTACAGTTTTGTCACATATGCTTTCCATATATAGCTTTGCTGTTAAACGGAGAACGGGGAATGGAGTCACTTGTACTAAAGTAACATTACAGTATTTATGATTGTGGTCTTATCGAATAGCACAAGTGTAGTAATGTTGGCTCATGAATGCCAAGACTCACCTAAGATTTAGAGTCCCGGCTGTAGCTCTAGGGACAGTGGATCTAAGAAAAGAGTTTGCTCACAATGCTCAAATTTTCTGCAACATTTCCAAAACCAGTCACTTTCCCCTGGCTGCGGTATGCAGCCTGGAAACCCAGGGCAGAGCTGTGCACTGTGTGTAAAGCGCTGTTCAAAATATCCTCTGACTGTGTCAGCCAGTATATCTCCTCTGGATCCTCCAGCACCACGCATCACTTTCTGATCCTTTCTATCGACATGTCCTGCCTCTGGATTTGGAAAGCTTTCAGGGATGGTTATGGTATGTGTGCAAGCTAAAGATGATTGTTTTTCATTATTTTGTTAGGAAGTAGTGTGATAGGTATGACAAATACTATGACAACTAGGTCTCTTTTGTTATTTGAGAAGATTTAATTCTTAATAAAAGGTAACAATCCTCCTTAATCTCTTTCTTTATTTTTTTCTTTTTTTGCAATGCAGCAATAAACATCAGTAATTAAAAATTTTTTTTTCTAATTTCAGAAATTGTCTTATGAAATAGAAACCCAAATTTTGCTTTTATTTTTCTACTTTATGAATGGAACCTGCTTTAGTACACAGTAACACAAAGAAGCACTGCTAGTTAAGTTATGAAAGACTATCATAAACTAGAATATATGTAGTAATATTTCATTTATTTTTAGGCTACAAATAGCCCTGGTTACAATATTTTACAACACAGATGTGAAACTGCTTAGGCATTAGGCTTTAGGGAGCACTGGCGTGATCTGCTGGTCAGAGTGCAGGGCTGAGAAAGGGGAAATTTATACCACAGGTTCATGTACATGGTGGTCTCTACATCATTTTACCTTATCAACTCAAAGACAGTTTGGTTATATACAATGGTATCTCAGCCATACCTCATGGCTTTCCTGTCTGAAAAATGGAGTAAGAACAAAAATAATCTTATTGACTAGAACATTGTCTGGTCATTAAGGAAGATCAGTAATGAATGCCCCAGAGAAAGGCAGAAGAACACTAAAACAAAGCAATTTTGAAATAATGATTTGGAATTTCCCCCTGCTGTTCTTTTTGCCTCATATTAAGGCTGGTTTATGTCATGGAGTACCGAGGCTTTAAATCCCTTCTTTGTGAAGTATTTTGATAACTTCAGTTGCAAAGCACTATATAAGTCAAAGCATTATTATTATTAATTGCTTTATTATACAGGACTCATAGATGTTGAGAAATTTAAATACTGAAGTTTTTTATAGCAGCTGAAGGACTAGACGGGTTTGCACAACCTGCAATTACAGCCTTGGAGGTTGGAGGCTTTTTTTTTTCTGAGTGTTGTTTGTAGAAATAGGCACTTCAAGAATATAACTTTTCAAGTTCTTTTAGCATGAAAGAGATTTCCTTCTGTACCCCTGAGATAAATACAGCTATCTCTTTCTCCTGACTAGAAAGGGAGAAAGTAAGTGATGGGAAGAAAGAGGCTGGCTTCATCTATTGCTGCCATGAAGCTATCTATGACCCTTAAAACCTATTTTTATTTCTTTTTTTTTTTAACGTTTTCTTGCTGTCTTGTGTATCAGTAAGGTTCCCATGCATGTATTATGTCATATTGTCCTCCCAGAGCTTACTGATGAGTAAATGAAATGCTGGGGTTTGAACCCCGAGACCTGAATTAAGGTTGCCATATGGGTGATTCCCACAGCCCTTCATAAAGAGGGGGTGAGTTTGCCTTATAGCTTCCCCCCAGGGTGCGGCCGGCCCTGCAGGGAGAGCCAGAAGGGAAATGAGCCCCAGGGGTCCCACACTGAGTTGACAAAGGTCAGGTGTCTGCTTGGGGATAAAAGCTGGGACCACTTGCAGGGAGTCAGGAGTGTCTGTCTGTGGAGTGCACTCCACAGAGCTTCCTGGTTCAGGGAAGACCTGACTCTCCCTGGAGCTGGGCCCCGGTCTGTTTAGACCTTTGCAAACACGGGCTAGATGGGTGAGAGTTGCTATGTGAGCACCTTTTTCTTATTTGTTTAGCTTTCTGGTCTGGCTGTTTCCCTTGCCAACAATGGGAAACCTTGGGTCTCTGTTCATACCACTTGTTGTGGGTTGAAGCATGTCTTTTCTGGAATCATTGGGGGTGGCGTCAATTATGTACGAGCTGGTTGACCTGTTTGTACCCCCGGCGGTCATGTCACGATGCTTTTGCTTACAATACAGTCTGTGTATTGGTTTCTCTTCCTGCTGGTTGTATCATTCTTGTTGGGCCTGGTCATTGGCAGAACAGTAAATTAATGTGGGAATTTCAAAATCTCAGATAAGTTCTGCTTCTGCATTGCACAGAACTTCACTTGTCTCTTTGTGTAAGGTTATTTTTTTTTTTTTTATCATTCATAAGATAAATGTAAATTCACAAAAGTAGAACAAAGCATATATCTGTTAAGCCTTCAGTATTTTAAGGGTCACGAAAATGCGCATATCCCTCTTGTGATCAATTACCTGTCCTGCTCTTGAATGTCAACTCTGCCACTGGAAGTGGTGTGGTCCTGATCTTAATTCCTTCCCAACCCATTCACAGGTCCTATAAATTTGTACATTCTTATGAAAGAGTCAATAGCCCTTTTGACTCATTCCAATTTAGCTTGCTTAAGAGTTTGATAAGAGTTCCAAGAAAAGGTTTTTTACCTTCTACAACTTTTTTTAATTCCTGAAAATCCTTATATATTTTTGTAGTATTTGTAATCTCTATTGGCCTGCAAAGCACGAAACTTGGCATTAAGGAAAATAATGTCTTGTATAGCAGGTGCATAGCACAAGAAACAAGGGGCCAGGGCAGATGGTTGGAGGTCTGGATCTACAAAGGCTGACTCTTTCCTTGAATTCTTGCATACAAGGCCAATGATGCTGTTAATTTTGTTTTTATGATCGCTACATAAATAAATGGTGTGTGTCAATTCAGTTCACAGTAGTTTGGAAATGATTGCTTTTCTTAGCATAAAGTGTTTTAAAAAAAAAAAAAATCAGTAATCACCTTTGTAACTTTTTGTTGTGCTTTATTCTTGGAAACTTGTTCACTGTTACCAAACGCAAGGTCTTAATTCAGAGAGACATTGTAATTGCGTGACCTAATTAGAATCAAACTGCTAATCATATGTATATCATAAATAAACTAAATGACTTTGTGCATTCTTTTCTTCAGCTTTTGGATATGTACCCTGACTTAAAAATGCAGAGCATGTATTATTGCAAATAAATTATTTTCTTTGCCAATAAGTTTTGCAAATATTGGCATGGTGCTGTCTCTTTTGCTTCAAGCTAATGTCTCTCTTTATTAACTATGATAAAATCGGAATGTGGAAAAGTGACATTTTATTTACACACATTTTAATGAACAAAAGAATACCTTATAATCATTAATAGGGTTTGCATCGTGTTAGTTCTGATAAGGTGCAGGGAGAGGTTTATTGACATTAACTACCACACAGTTGCTGCTATCAAGAAATTCTTAGAGTACAAATGAACACAAAAGGCTGTAGTTGTATCTCATCAAGCTAAGCAGTTCATCTTTTCAGTCAGTACCCGGCCACTGCCTTCTGACTGAAGAACTCAAATGATGTATACAGAATGACTTCAGGTGACTTGGCTGCTGAAAAATTTGATTTGAACCTATATGGCAACATTTTTTCCAAAGGGACAATAATGTCTCATTAAAAATTCAAGAAATCTCTGATTCTTAGAAATGGTAGGCTTTTAGTGTTGTCAGCACAAGTCTGCAAGGTCTGTTGCCAGACCCATACAGCAAACATACTGATATTGTCAGCACACAGAGATTTGTTTATCCACAGTTTTGGCTTGCTATGGAAAAGGTGAGATAATCTCAGGTATGTCGTTCAAAGAGAAATCCCATAAGTAACTTCTTGTTGCTGTGAGTAATAGGTTTTCATTTATATTCATTATATGTCACAACATTTATGAGATGGACTTGATTTCCCCCTTTTGTCTTATTTACAAAGCTTCCCTTTCCTTCTATTTCTTCATTTGTTGCTGTCCGAAAGGTCTTGTAAAGGAAAAGGAAAAAATAATCTGAGTGCTGTCAGTGTAAGAAATTTCTCAGACTTGCCTGTCAAGGTCTGACATAACTCTTTTCACTTACGTGACAGTTGGCAGGTAGATGTGTCTGTTGTTTAAAGGTGAGCTTGGTTTGTGCTTCTCCCTGGCCCTTCACTTTTATGCTGAATTCTCTTATTTCCTTATGCTATTAATACTTTCTGAGAATTTGAAGGAAGCCAGAAATCGCTTGCTCTTTCATTTCTTTTTCACAAATCCTCTGACTCTTTGTTTTGTGCTATAAATACTGTCTGACTGCTTCCAGTGCTCTACCCAGATACTTCAGCAAGCTGAAGAGCCAACTGAGGGCTGCTGCCTGCCAGTCAGATGCTGTAGAAAGATGTGTCCACGTTGACAGAGGTAAGATGAGAGACATCTTGGCAGGGTCAAGTGTGCATGTTCACTTTGCCAAGTGTCAACTCCAGTTACAGAATGCTACCTCCCAACACTTCAAAAAATGCAGCCCCTTCTAAAAGTACATGGAGTACTTCTTAATTGTAGGAAAACTCTCTTTCTTTTAATTTTTTATAAAGTAATGCATACAACATTTAAATGAAAAAATTTAAAGGGTATAGCTTGAAATGTAAGAAGATCTGGAGTGTTGCTGCTTCACATCTTACTCTAAACCCCAACGTGTGAATTGCCACAAGTTTTATTGTGCAGTAATTTAATCTAATTTCCATTATATATCATCTTCTTAGACTCAATGTGAGGTTATTATTTCTCCCTTTGCCAGGGCAATGTAGCTCTTCACTTATTACAAAACACAGACTTGAATCAAACTCTGAAGTCACTAGACAGAGTCCAAGAAAGTGCTTCTAATGACCGTCACTGATGCCAGTCATCCTGGGGCTCAGCTCTTTTGTTATAGATGGTACAGTCCTTTTCTGTGCAGAAATAGATAATACACACAGTTAAAAATGTGTTTGATAGTGAATATAGAGTGGGAAGAAAGTTCAGGATATACAATGTCAGATTCACCAGGTTTAATGCAGTCCACTGAGATGAATATTTTTCTGTGGTATGTAAACTGCAACCAGGCTAAGTTAACCTCTGTTGAAGAAGACCCAGTGAATTTGGTGTTTATAGCAGCACTGTGCCCTGTGTGATTTCAAGTGCCTGTTTTGAATTAGGGTTTTGGACAGTGTGCTGTAACCCTATAAGCACTAAGTTTCAGTGTTTGTCACTTGCCAGTGCACTTGTTCACACCACCACCCACAAAAGCAATTTTTTTCTATCCAGACTTGAGGCAAGCAGATGATCTGGACATAATTTATTTCCCTTTAAGCTTAATGCCCCCATCTTCTGTCTACGATTTGTTCTTATTACTTTAAATTGCTTCCTGATGAACTGATTTTTGTGACTCCTCCTTTAATTCTACCCACGGGTTACAGGGCAGAAAGAAGAAAAGAGCCTGTGGGGATATTTGGAGATGACACTGCCTCTAAGTGGCAGAAGCCTGAGATGTCACACTGCCTTCTGTTCAAATGCCCATGGGAGCTGAGTCTCTGTGCTAGCAGTAAGTGAGTTGTCTGAAGCTTGACCAGCAAGTCAGGCTACTGCTTCTCTTTAGCAATTTTATAAACCATTGTGCTGATCTAGTCAGCTTAGGTTAAATGTCACGGTCAATGGAAAATGTGAGTGGAGGCTGGCATTTACACAACTGCTCTGCTTCACCAGGTTTCAAACATCTCCCCTGCACAAAACAGCAGGATAACCAAGAGGATTTTCTCTCAAAGCCTGCTCTGAAGTACTTCTGAAGATTCTCTAAGTGAAAATAAGCCAAAGACTTACCATGTGTTTAGAAACTCAAAACTCCCATGAGCTTTTCTAAAAGCATTTACAAAACCTGATTTTGTGGAGGCCTGCATTTTCAGAGATGCTCAAGGGTTAAACATGAAATCCATGGGAAATATGTGGGTGTTCAATATCCATGGGTGTTCAAATACTTGGAACCTAGGGCCTTCTTTTTTTGCGTTCTTATAATTACTTTAAGCCCGGGTGCCCCTCTCCCTTCTCTGATGCAATTTATTTAACTGTGCTGGAGAATTATATGTGTACTAATTTCTGTTTTCTTTCTCCCTGTTCAGCTTTAACAGATTGCTAGCAGAAGTGTGACACCCTGGCCGTTGGTCAGTATATCATATGCAACTTACTCATCACTGTCAACATCATACACTACTTCCATCAGATTCCATTAGAGACAAGGCCTAAAATGTTTAATTTTTGTTTTTTAATTGCAGGCTAGTAGAAATCACTTTAGAAAAGGTCAGAATTTAAAAACAAACAAACCCAGCAAAAGTCACTTCATTAAAACTTCTAGTCCCAGGCTGGAGGTACTGTCTTCTTACAATGTGTTTCCAACATTTTCAAGAAAAAAAAAAATTACTAGATCTTATATTAAATTCTACACATAAACAGAATAATTATTTTTACTGTAGTAAATTCTCTTCACGAAAAAGACTGTGAAAACTCACTAAGAACAGGATTATTTTAAATTAGCAAAGGTGATCTTTGTTTTCCCCACCACCTATTTGCACATCAGAAATTAAGGGTAAAGATGTCTTTAAAGTGAAAGCTATTTGGTTTGGAAATTAATACTACTTTTATGTGGAAGATTTTGTATAGCGAAAATCTATCATAAAAATGACTATTCACAATACCTCAGTGTGATACCAGAAACGGCAAAATTGGTCAACAGCATTGAATACACTAGCTTTGTGTATGAAGAGAGATGTCAAACATAATCTAACAGACACAGTAAGTACTCTATATTGCTCTGAATTACTTCTTATTTATTATTGAAAATAATGAAGCTCAACTGGTAACAGTAGCTTAACTTATATTGTTCTTCAGTCTGTACAAAAGATTCTGAATTTTTCAAGCTGAAAAATCGAATGATAAAGAATAGGAAGTGGGATGAGAAACATCATTGCATATTTAGGTACATATTTAAGTTTGAAAAGCTATTTCAAAGACAGAGAGAATTAATTTTTTTTTTTTTTTTTTACAAAGTTGCTAGTGTGTTAAAGCTAAACTGCTGGGAATATTTTTTGGTAGCTTGTGATAACAGGTATAAATTGTAAGCTACATGGTTACAAACAACACATGTGGATGTGTTGCATCTATTATGCAGTTAAGAAATCTCTGCATTTCTGCATGTGGATACACTGAAGGTTTGGATTTTGTAACTGTACAAAGCTGTTTGACATTTAAAGTTGGTATCACTAAGCCTCAGCTAGCAAGATTATGACTCTCCAATCCACATTAGTAATTCAGTGTGAAATATCTTCATGACACTTGTAGCTCTGTCAGAGCTTGAAAGTGTTTATATTTTCTGGATACATTATATTAAAAGCAAAATGCATTGGTATGCTGCATGCATTTACAAATTCTAGTCATGGTGGATGTGCTATGATATGAAATGTATCATTTTAAACCCAGCCCTGCTTTAACACTTATGTTGATTTCTGTGTGTGGCCCGGATTTATAAGAGGTGTCTCATGACAAAACTGCCCAGTCTGGGCGGGTGATATGGGCGAGGACAAGCAGTAAAACCTGAATCTCAAACCACATTCACTTCTGGTCTACATACAGGATTTGAGGTTGTTCAAATATTTTGGGTTTGGTCCTCCTTGTTAAAATGTCTCCTTCAGTTTTCCTCACAATTCCATCCACTGCACCCTGCCTGATTTTTAGGGTGACAAGGGGTATCTGCAAATGTCATTCCACAGAAATCTTAGCCAGCATAACTTAATGAGAGATGGCCTAGCTACTGCTTGTCAAACTCTTGCATGTCATATTTGCAACACAATCAGCCTCTTGAAAGCAGAGGCTTATGTGATCAAGTCTCCCTTTGAACTTCTGGATTCTTGTTAGCAACACAAAGCTTTGTCATGCTGTTGCAATAAATCATCTTTTAATAACTGCTAAGCTCTTTGAACACAAAGTTTAATAGTAACACTTTCAGAAATTAAATATGTTCATTGAGTGTCGGTGCTTATGGCCTAAACCTGTTAGGTGGTGAACATCTATCTAAGGTGGGGACTGGGGTTTGCCTTGGAACAGGGGCTGATTACATCAAGCACTGAACAAATACATTTGGTAGTAGTGGAAACAAGGGTTTCTGTCGCAGAGTTCACAATCTAAAATCACAGGCCTGAAAAGGGCTGTGGAAATGGAACTAAAGAAGGCACCAGCTGTGCTATCAAGAAATTCCTTTCCCATCTTATGATAGTTGCTCTGTTTCTAAGGGTTAGGGCTATGTTTCAGGACTGGTAGGCAAAGACTAGCCAAATTCAAAGATATCTAGAAGAGTGGATGTGCTGCACCCAGACTGGAGAAGGAAAAAGCTAGCACACACAGACTGAATCTACAAAGAAACAGTGAGCGTTGGCAGAATGGGAGGGCAAAAATGTCAGGGAACTGAGGGACTGCTTGCCCTACTGGCTTCAGGGCTGGTCCCACCAAATTACTGCAGTATCTGTGTTTCTGCTCAAGCTTCTTGTTCTGCTGGCTCAGGAGTCTTCTCCACCTGCTGATCTGGGTTGTTTGAGAAATGCTGGCCCTCATGGGGGGAGGATTAAGCAGTATGGCTGTATGCCACATGACTATATTGTCTTGGAAGTGGTTGACCACAATGGGGAGCAGGATGCAGAGGTTTATAGAGTTATGACTCTGCCAGGGCCGTGCCTTTCTCACTGCACCATGCAGTGATGTGAGGGGTTGCTTTCCCATCTGCTTTTATGTTCCCTTCTTAAAATGGTTCTCCTCAGCTACTGAGGTGACAGTAAGCACCTAGTGGGTGCCATTAGGCACAGCCCTGACAGTGTTGAGGGACACACAGCAAGCCAGCAAGCAAAGAACAGCTGTCTCAGCAATTCTTCTGTTAGTTAGGTGCAAATCCCAAGTCCCATGATGGCAATGTCCTTGCCAACCTGCTTCAGAGCTGGAGCTAGTCCTCTGAGTGCTGAAGCATCTTCTGTGGTTTGAATCAATAACCTCCTTCTACTTAAGCCACCAAAACTGTATTTTCATGCTTGCTTCTGCTACAACTGGAGTATAATTGCTGAGGATTTGTGTATGTAAAGGACATTTTTTCTTCTTTTTTTTTTTTTTTTTCCTAAGTGGAAGATTGCCACAGAACAACAGTCTAAACAGTTTACAGTGATCAGCCTTAATTCTGAGGAGAAGTATGGCCATTTTTATTACTAAAGACAGTAATCCACATGTAAAAGAGAATATCAGATGTCAGTGAAAAAATAACCAGGATTTTATTCTTGTGGATTTGTTTTGTTTGTTTGTTGTTTTGTTTTGGGTTTTCTTTGTGTGTGTGTATAATGAACAAAGGGGAAGGTTTATGCCACACCTAAATGTGAAGCAAGTGTGGTCTGTGCTGCAATAAGGTGGTAGTGCCTTTCCTAATGCACAACCACAAAGGCGAGGCTGTGCCTGTGCTGACTGCTCCACAATCTTTTAATGGCTGTAGCGTTCACTTCCACTAATGCTTTCAGTGCAGGACCAAAGCAGAATGTGGCTTTCTGCTGGCAAAAATTCTGCCCAAGAACAAAACTCCACTCCAAGAACTTTCTTGCAGTTTTCACACATACCGTATTTTGCTGGCCCTTAATATTTTGGGTGCTTCGTGTTATATGATTCCAAGCTGTTTGACCCTGTAATACAATGCTCAATCGTGTTCACAAGCTCTGATGCAGTTTTCCCTAATTTGTACCTAGGGCTACCAGAAGGTAGGGATAACCTCTCCTACTCATACAGTAGACCAGTGGCAGAGACAAAGCCCAAGCTCCTGGCTTTCTACAGCATTAGTTTGTGTATTTCATACTAGCCTTGTTAGCAAAGCTTTGTCAGAGGGGGAGATTGTGACGTGTCTGGTTATAGTCACACAATGGTAAAACAAGCTGTTTGTGACTGGGTTCAGAACTAGAAGTTGATGATGACTGGCCTTAAAGTGATGTGCAGTGTTTTTGTATAGTAGCTGTCAATTGCTGTCATTGTTATAAAAGGCATGATTGTTACTGGAGACCAGTGGAGGTAACCACAAAAAAGTGGACTGGTGGGTGTTGGAATAGGTGACTGTTATGGTTTGAAAACAAACCAGTGAGAGACTCCAAGGCAGCAATACAATTTAATAAGAAAAAAAAAAAAAAATAAAAGCAATAATACAAAGGAAAACCACAGACAGAGTCAGAATACAACCTGATACTCTGTAGTTAGGGTGGTGGTAGCAGTCCAGATGAAACAGTGGTCTCGTAGAAAAGATCTGGTAGCTCTTGTCCTCTGGAAATCCAGTGGGTAAGGCCCCCTGTGCTGTACTGAACCCCAGTTTATATCCAGGTGGGAGCACTTGGCTCCTCCCCCTGGGTGGAGCATCTCACAATGGGTTGATATCAGTCTATGAGTCATGCAGTGGGTCCTTGATGCTCCATTAAACAGAAATAGCTCCTGGGGGGAGCTCTGTATGAGTCATGGGGCAAGGCATGGATGGGCCCATTAACAGGGAGGACTCCTCCTGCTGGGTGGGAAGGTGTTAACATCTCCCCTGACCTTGAACCTCTTTCCTTATCTGTTATAGCCTGGGGTGTGAGGTCTGTCCTGGGCAGCTGCTACCCATGATTTTCTTAACAGCCCATGAGCACTGACATAGAGAGTATAGAATATACAGTTTTGGTTCTACCCACATAAGGATAAACTGGTCCCAGCCCCTGTAACCATGACAGTGACCTTCAGAGGTCCCTTTCAACCTTACCTGTTCTATAGCTCTGTTTCCTAAATAATTTGGGCAATATGAATAACCCATTGCTTAGTCTAAGAAGCTAAACAGGAAGGGTATTATTTTTTTTCTTTCTGCAGAATCACCTTGACTGCAAATTTGCAACTGGTAGAGAACCTGCCTGCATTCAGCACTGTTCAGTTGGTTTATATACAGGTAGAATGTATTGGAAATACTGTCACAAAATGTGCTAAAGGGTATGGAGAAAGGTTATGCAATCCATGCTCCTGCCCCAGGACAACCTTGTTTTCTAAGCTATCTGAAAGCTAGTGCTCACAGTCAAACATTAATTACTTCAAATATTTTGCTATTCATCAGAATTAATCATTATAGAACCACAGAGGCTGGAAGGGACCCCTTGAGGCCTCCTGTCCAACCTGCTTCTCAAAGCATGTTCAACTGGAGGAGATTACTCAGGGCCATGACCTGGTGGGTTCTGAATCTCTCTAGGGATGGAGACCCTACAGTCTCTGAGGAATGTGCTCCAGCATTCAACCATTCTCATGAAACTTTCTTTTTTTAAACTTATGTCAAGTCAGAATTTCCCTTGTTACAGTTTATGGCCATTGTCTTTTGTCCTTCCACCAATCACCATCTTCTCTATATCCTACCATCATGTAGTTGAATTACGATGATTGTTTATCATCTGCATTGAAACAGATCCTAAAGAACCAATATTTCTTCTATAGAGCTGTAAAAGGACATCACAACCCCTTTGTTAGGGGAGCATTATAATTTTTTTAGTTGTTTGCAAAGCATTTATACAGAGGCTATTTCTTCTTGTCCCTTACAGTGCTTTTTAATAGTTAGTTGCTAGAAAAAAAAAGCAGCATTGTCACCATGCAGTGAAGGGATTAAAAACACCTTTTCCTATTTTGTAGCATATTCCAAGTAATGGCAGTGTTACACATTAACATCAAGAAACTTGCTAACTAGATTGCCTGCAAACATTACTTCATTCTGCTAAAACTAGGCAAGAACAAGTTAAATCCCTGTTTCTGCTACTGAGCCTCCACTAAGGAAAGGACCTGCAAACGTGTGAGTGTGCACCCGCATCGGTCGGGGTGTCACTGCATGCAGGTTGTGTGCCCAGAGCATGTCCCCAGTGAGCCTTTTGCTACCAGCAGTTTATCACTTGACAGTTGTGAACATGACTCTCTAGGCATACCTGTCCAGCAATGTGTATCATTTAATTCATGCGCTTACACGGTGTTGTGGTTTAACCCCACCTGGCAACTAAGCACCACAAAGCTGAGCTCCCTCACTCCCTCCCAGAGTGGTGGGGGAAAGAGGAGAGAAAACTCATGGGATGAGATAAGGAATCCATTCACCAGTTCCCATCGGGCAGGCAGGTGTTCAGCCATCTCCAGGAAAGCAGAGCTCCATCATGGGCAATAGTTGCTTGGGAAGACAAAAGCCATCATTCCAAACGTGGCCCCCTTCCTCCTTCTTCCCCCAGCTTTATATGCTGAGCGTGATGCCTTGTTGTATGGAATATCCCAGATGTGTTCCCTCCCAGCTTCTCATGCACACCCAGCCTACTGTCTGGCTGGATGGTGCGAGGAGCAGAAGAGGCCTTGACTCTGTGGAAGCTCTGCTCAGCAGTAACTAAAACATCTCTGCATTATTAACACTGTTTCTAGCTCAAATCCAAAACATAGCTTCATATTAGATACTATAAAGAAAATTAACCCTAGCCCTGCTAAAACCAGCACACATGGACTGACCCCTGGGTTTATCACATCATAACTAGAGAAAAGTTATTCTGTAACTGCAAATCTGCAATGTGCAGATGAAAAAATTACAGTTTCAAGTGGAATTCCCATGAAATCTGCAGCTTTTACTTCAGAAATAGTTGGCAGTAAAACCTATTTAGTTTTCACAAGTTGTGCTAATTTTCAAACCAAAATCTTCTACACTGACACAGAGTGACCTTCATACCTCTTGATAGTTAGAAGGTTCTGGTCATCCTTTATGATGGATGAAGATGAATTAAGCCCTGTATTGGGAATTGGCAGCTCCTCAATGATCAGTGATGATCACCAGGTTACATGCAATGTGCAAACAAAGCACATTCCCAACTAGTACTATCTCCATGTATGTGTTGCTTCCAAAAGGCTAATGCTCTGAAATTAGAAGGAAAAGAAAAGATGAAAATTGATTGTGAGGAACCATCTTTATACAAAAATGTGAACAGAAATTAGCTCCTTAAGATGAATTTATCATGAAATCAGAAAGCTGCATTCTATCATCAAGAAAAAGGACTGTTTTGATTCAATAAGGAAGTGAAAATCACTATTTGACATAAACAATATGTGAAAATGGTGAGGGAACTATGCATAGTGATCAATATAAATAAATTGCTCTGGAAATTGATAACAGGAAGCTAGAAATATGGGGGAAAATCCATGGCATGTATTTTCTACATGTACTTGCAGTAAAAAAACAGTCATAGTGATGGCATAGGCTCTTCTAAATTGCAATGCATAAATAATCAAAATAAAATATTTTGTGCAGGATTCTGTCTTTTAAAGCACAATAACTTCAGAAGGTCAGATAAAAACATTCCTCCACTTGCTAGCAACTGTTCTTTTTGATCAGAGGTTTTTTGTTCATCTGGAAGGAAATACATTTAATTCATTTAATAATTAGTTTTGCTGAGGTCATCAGCTAGGCCACAAAATTTACTACTCCACCTGGGTCTGAGATGCAGTATTCTACACCTGCCCTGACCAGCCAGGGACAAAAAAAAGTCTTATAGCGTATTAGCAATATTCTTCAGCACCTTGGAGCCCTATTTAAACCAGGCAAAACCTCCCAGTGTATAAACTAGGGAGCATATTAGCATGATATTTCATATCAGGGTCAGTTTTAAATTTTCTACATGGCTTTCATTCTGTATTGCTTTGTAAGTGAAAATCTTTATGGTTCAGTTTGAGCTTAAGTTTGTTCTTGGTAGTTTTCCACTTCACTGATGATCAACTGGCACTGTTTTAAACAATCTACCTAAAAGTTCTGCTTTACCAAAGTTTGGATATAGCTCCATTCTAACATGCAATTTTGTTTTAGTACTGGGTTGGGAGGTCATTTAACACTTTGTAGATTGCAAAGGTGTGAGTAGAAAATTTAATTGCAAATACCATGGCAGGAAAAAAAAAAATTAATAAAAACAACACAACTCACCCTGCCAACAAAAGCCCATTCCTTTGGCTATGATTTTTTGTGTATGGTTATATTTTATCCCACAAAGCAGAGGCTTTTATTAAATTTTAAATGGCTGCCATTCTCTCTGTACCTGATGACCAGCCCACACCACTCCTTGGGCTTTTGGCCAACCACGATCCTATACATTAACCACATGGCACCTGTGGAGCTGGTTAAGTGTGATGCTGGAGCATCATGCAGCAAATGCAAGATGTGAGAAAGCGACTTCCTATTAGTAGCAGTTGGAAGGGACATCCCCTACAGAATTAGGACAATTTGAGCATCGAATTTGAGTATTTTAGGGAAAAGCGATTTTCATGAGCTGTCCCGCTTTTAAGCAGTGTGTCTCCACAGGCGGGGACGCGCACGGAGGCATCCGTGTGCCTGTGAACCCGAACCCCACGTCCTTCTGCCTCGGGGCGTTTCAGCCGGGCCGCCTCTACGTGGGCAGCTGGGCTTCGGGATCTGCCGGCACCGTGCCCGAGTCCGGGTGTCGGGCGCGGGCAGGAGACGGCTCTGCCCGGTGCGAGGGGCTCCTTGCAGACGGCCGGACC
>NW_008629090.1:0-12112 GCF_000691845.1 Merops nubicus
GCCTGCTCCCTCCCTCCCTCCCTCCGGTGTAGTGCCCTGAAACCGTTTCATAGACTCCACTTATTTGGCTTGGGGCAGATGAACTTTGATGGTGGTGCCAAAGATTTATGAATAGTATTGGCACTGTATTTTACCTGTGGCAGCCAGGAGCTTCTTTGGGTTTATTGCAGCCTCAGTAACTGTGTGGACAAGGGAGGTTTGGTCAATGTAGTCTACTTACCTTTCAAAAGTCTTTCAGTGAAGTCTTTTAGAAAGGGTCTTCAAGAATTACAAAAGCAATGGGCAAAGAAAGAAGTCTCATGCACAGAGGAAGAACTGGTTGGAAGGTAAAAACCAGAGTGTAGGACTAAACAGGCAGTTGTCCCATGGGAAGGCCCCAGTGGAGAAGACCTCTGGGATCCATGCTGGGGTCTGAAGATCCATTAGTAGAATTATAAATGGCAAGGGATATGGATGGTGAAGGCATGCATTTTGCTGACAATGTGACAGTATTTGGGTAAGGACTGTAGAACTACAGAGGCTGACCTGGTGATGCTGAATGGCAAGACAAAGAAATGGCAGATTATATGTATGTAAATATAAACTGAGGTATATATGTTGAGAAGGAGGGAAAATAATCCAGATCTCCCATATGTAGTGGCGGGCTTCGAATTGATTCTGATGTTTTAGTAAAGAATTCTTCGAAAATATTGCTTGGCAGTCAATATTAGTCAAAAAAGCGTATCTAATGTTAGGAATTTTTAGGAAAGAAATAGAGAACAGTACAGAAAATATAATGAAGTCATTAAGTAAAACCACACTGGACACTTTCATTTTGGTCTTTTAATCTTAGAAAGGGAAGAAGTGCAACAAAGAACACCAAGGGTCATGAGAGAGACTTCTGTACAAGGAATTACCAAACAGACTATGTTGCTTCATAACAGAATTGATAGAGAAAAGATATGATAGGAGGCATCAAAAGACAATCTATTACTTTCCTTGGTAAGTTGCTGTGATGTTTAGTTGCCCTCTACTTTAAAAAGAAATCTGGCCTTATATCCATTTGGAATTTGTTTGGCAATAGCTCCGAAATGTTATTTCTTGTGATACAGTTTTCTACTGGAACAAAAATGTTTCAGAAATCGAGTGGCTTTTTTCCCTTATTCAGTATAATCAAGCCCTTCCTTTATCTGTCCTTTGAAAAGCTAAACAGCTGGAATTCCTTGTCTTTTACTGTAAAACATTTATTCTAGTTATCTAATCATGCTGAAGCTGCTTCATGTAGTGTTGACGTTTGTAGAGTCCTTTCTTTAAGAAAATGTAGACATTAGAATTATACCAAGGGTTTAAGTGCATATCATACCAGTGCTATGTATTGCTTGTTCTAGTCCTATCTCCTGAGGCTGAGCTGGCCCTTTTGGCCATAGTGCTTTACTGGAAGCTCACACTTTCTCCTCCTGTATTTCCTGAATTGTTTTCAAACTGGCAGCTTTGCAAAGTGCAGCTTCCCTGCCGCTTCCCCTTCCTGGTTCTGTAGTTCATGGCCTGTTTTCCATGGTCATAAGCTTGTATGTTTTAGTATTTAACTGGTTTAAAACTTGCTTGAGTTGAAAGGACCTGGACTTCTATGCTGTATGAATCACTCTGTGTGACTCCTCTTTCTTTATAGTGTCCTGGTTAGAAGGCAGAATTGTGTCCCACCTCCCGTATCCCTCAGTTTTCCCAGGTAGAGAGATAAATAAGGAAGGCAGGGGTAATGAAAACCTTGCACCAAATTGAAAATTAACAAAATGAAATATATTATTTAACAGGGAACAGAAAGGAAGAAGGGTAGGGGGTTTGACAGGGAACAGAAAGGAAAAAGGGTAGGGGTTTAACAGGGTAAGGGGATTGTAGGAACAACAAAGCAAGGAAGATTAAACTTCCAAATATACAAAACCCAAATGTTGTGCTGAGGCTCCCTGGTGCTGGATCTTGCTGGATTGAGGTGGACTGAATCTGGATGCACAATCCTTGGACGTGGATGGAGGCAGGGAAGAGTCTGTAGATCAGGCCCAGGTCTCGAAGATGGCCACGGCCACGTGTAGCACAGGGTGCAGCAGAGCAGCGTGTGTCCAGGGAGAAGAGCAAAGGAGCAAGAGAGAGAGGCGTGTCTTCTCGCCCCTTTTATAGACCTTGGCAGGAAGTCCCGAAGACAGGAAGAGGGGAGTGGGAATAGAACAGGTATACACCCCTTTCATTCTGGCTGGCTCCTGGGTCTTGGATTTCAGATCTCCACCCACCAGGAGCAGCAGGTTTCAAACCATTACATATAGTTATTTAGTACTCTGCCAAACTTGGTGTTACCTTCAAGTATTAGCTTCAGAGCTTTTTATATTTATTTCTCGGTAACTGATAAAATGCTTAATGCTTTTGCATCAAGTATGGATCCTGATGGTGCATTAGAAATGCCTCTTTTCAGTAATGATACCCCACTGACAACTACTTTTTGAGATTTGTCAGCTGAGGACTATATCTATCTAATATTATGTCCTGTTTTGTTCTTGTATGCTGTTAATTTAAGCAGAGCTGTCTTCTAGTGTTCAGTCAAATGCCTTAAAAAATGTTTCATCTGTGCCTTTATCATTGTCATTCAAATTATACCAGGTTTATTTGACAGAAACTCCTTTCACACAGGAAGATCTAATGACATTAAGTATTGTATTCCTATCCTTTAATGTTTTATTAAGCGCTTCAGATAGAAGCTGTTGTGCTTTTTCCTCCAGGGATGATGTTTCCTGAAGGCTAAACCATTCTACAGTTATATATCTTGTCCTGTTTGGCTTTTTAAAACATTCACACAACATTATCATTCTTTTATTCTTCTATTATCTTTCTGTTATTCCAAGATTTAAAATAAACCTCAGCAGATCAGAAATCTCCTCATTCAGCTCTTTTAAGGCTTTGGCGCAAGTGACTCGTCTGTGAAATTAAAAATAAAGCATGGGTATTTGTGATAACTGATCAACAACCTCTTTTGCTCCCATGGATCACAAAATACTTTGCCATCCTGTTGTGATATAAGCATTTATGGTCTGCATGTATTTGTATCTGACAGAGGAAAAATATTTGTTGCATACCTCATAAATATGACCTGAGCCTTTTAAACAAACCTTTGCCACCGTGGAGTTTTGATGGGCTTCAGTATCAAGATAATACTACTTTTTTTTTTTTTTTTTTTTTTGTAACTACTAAAGCATGCTATCATGATTTAAAGACTTTGTTGTTTAATTAGTTCACTAGGAAACATTGCACATTACTTACAGATTGATTAGTTGTGATTTGGCTAGCCACCATATATGGTTATGCTTTTGTCTCCTAAAATAAAGCAGACCTCGTCTGTCAGAGAACTTTTCACCATGCAAATTCCTGTAGCGTGTAGATTTGGATCGGCTTGTAACCTGCCTTTGGGTGAAACAAATGAAATTAGCATAGTATAAGACTGAGTCTTGAAATCACTGTGGCACTTCTCTCTACTCTTTGTAGTTTAACATATTTTTAAAAACATAGGCAAGATAACAGGCCACAGTATTATTAAATGGTTTCACTAATACTGTATACATAGTCAGTGTCTTTCCTCTGTACTTCTTTGATAGTTTCCTACTTAAACACTGAAGAATCACATTAGTCCTCTTAGTAACTGCTTTACAAAGGCATTTCATGTTCAATTGGTTATGCACCAAGACACACGCGCTCCTTTCATAGTTGCTCTTTGCAAAGCTTAGATACGGTTCCCATTGTGTGAGCATTGCTTACAGCCTTTGATCCTAAATCTATAATCTAGCACTGGGCTGAACTGAAATGAGAATGTATCTGAGTATGGATTGTGCATGTCACAGTGATAAGTAAACTGAGGTTTAGATATCTTCTTGTCCTTTTCCAGGGTCCACCTTAGGTGTCAAGACTGCTTTCCAGTATCTGGAAGTCGCTTGGTGGTTGAAGCTAAGCCATGCTAAGACTGAAACCAGGCAGTGGCACTTTCCCCAGTGTGCTGCCTTGGTCTGTCTCTCTCTGGCACTTGGAAAGCTTTGTTGATAACACTTCTTCCATAAAATCAGAAGCAAGACTTAAAACATGTCCATTTGCATACTTCTGACTGCACTGATTTTTTTTTTTTTAATGCAAGGCATCCTAGGACATTGGAATGAACCTCCAGTCTGAAGTTTTTGGCAAGTGATACAGGATGATCCTTATACTTCTTCCTCTCAGAAACCCCTTCAACTGCCTCTTGCTACCTACTCACTTCCTTGACCACACCAGTGTCTTCAATGTGTAATAATCAATAGTAATTGTAATAATGCCAATACTAATGTAATAGTAATGTTCCGTTACTGATGTAGATTTTATGTTCAGCCTGGAAAATGAAACTTGTTTTTAGAAGGCAGTGGCTATACCTCATATCTCTTGCAGGAACATGCAGGCAAATTTTCCAGGTTGTGATTAACACAGTGGGGTTTATTCTCTTGCTTCATGCTAATTCAAGTATTTAACTTTCTGGGGTATAACATTTCTACACAAGCAATGAAGATTGTGGCAAGAGGCTGATGATCTGCGTTTAAGAGGGACTTTTTGAGGGACTAACTGGGTCTGGTTACATCTTGGACAGATATCTACAACCCATCTTTCCTTTTGAAGCTCTTCGGAAATAATTATCACCCTTAGTAATACCTGTTGGTAGACCTGCATGCAAATGATGGGTTTGCAGTGAGTTAGGCTTGTGGGTCCCAGAACAGTATGAGATACTTGAACTTTCAAGGGCGAAGGAATTGTATTATAGAACCATACAGACCCTACTGACAGTAACCTACTGACAGTAAGGAAATAATTTGCCTGTTTTGGTTACTATTTATATTTCTTCCAAAGCAAAATGAGGAAGTGTGGTGTAGCTGAAAAATGCAGTCCTTTCAAAGTGTAGTGCTCTAGGGGAAGGAAGAAGAGAACATAGTACAGTATAGAAAAGAACAGCACTTTCAGTGTGCCACAATAATCATCACTAATCCTCTCCTTTTGAGTGCCTTATGTATGAAGGACCCAAGCCAAGCAGAACAATTCCTGCCAGGGAATGGGAAGACACAGTGATGCTGGGATGTGTCATGGGCTGAACATACATTCTGTAGCAATGTACTTTTCAGCATCTGCTTCTTTATATTCTGCACAGTGGGCTTTTGACATGGTTGTTGTGGGTTATTTTTTTGCCTTGTTTTCCTCTTTAAAGCAGTAGAACAATCAAGGCCGACATTGAGTTATTTGACCTTGAAACAGTACTGCAGGCAACAACTTGCCCAGTCCAGGACAGTTTACATTAGAAATGCTTCACTTAGAAGCCCCTGTTGTTATTTTTTTGCTTCCTCCCTTGTCTGTGCTCCTTTCAGATTTGACCATGCCAAAGTGACAGAAGAAGAAACACATGAAGGAGCATGCTTAGTTCCTGCTAAGTCCAACTCAGCACACAGTCCAATGTCACATACAGCAAAGTTAGCTGCATCTCCTGAACGGAAGCCTCACTTCTAGGTATACTGGAGGGTGTTGACATGCAAAGGTGAAAGACACACTCTTGCTTTCTGAACTACCTTCAGGATAAGAGAAGGATAGCAGTTACCAGAATGACAAGCAGTTTGTTGGCAGCACACCTGCATAGGAACATGGGGATCCACATGCAGACGATGTGCAATGCTCCTAATGCCAATTGTAAGCACACTGCAGTTACGGTCCTGAAAAGACAAGTGTCTTTGTGGGAGTCACAGGCAGAGGGTGCATGGGCGTGTAGGTGAGTATTTTCTGATTTTTGGCAGCACTTGCTCTATGCAAGGTGAATAAAACTTCCATAGAGGGGAAACATTTGGTTCTTTAATAGTGACACGTAGATGAAACAATCATTTCTGTCATTCTGGTCAATGTAGTTTGGGTAATAACATGATAGCTTCTCCAAAGAAGGTAACTCTAGAAGTGAAAGCTCACTGCTGTTTGCTGCTGCCACAGTAGTGTCTCAGTGCTCAGTAAAGGTATGGAAATGTTGTTGGGACAAGAATAACAACAGTGGATAGGCAGTCCAGTTAGAAACAGAATTGTTTGGGTTGGAAGGAACCTTAAGATCATCTAGTTCCAATCTCCCTGCCATGGGCACAGACACTTCCCACTAGAACAGGTTGCTCAAAGTCCCCCATTCTACCTAGCTTTTGACATCTCTAGTGATGGAGCATCCCCAGCTTCCCTGGGAAACCTGGTGCCTCACCACCCTCATAGTGAAGAATTGCTTCCTAATTTCTAATCTAAATCTACCCTCTCCCCACTTGAAGCCATTGCCCTTTGTTGTATCATTACAAGCCCTTGTGAAAAGTTCCTCCCCAGTGTTCTTGTAGGCCCCCTTCAGATACTGGAAGACCATAATAAGGTTTCCCCAGAGCCTTCTTTTCTCCAGGCTGAACAACAACAGCTCCTTCAGCCTCTCCTCATAGGAGAGATGTTCCAGCCCTATGATCATCTTCATGGCCCTCTTCCAACAAGTCCATGTCATCCTTGTTGGGGGCTCCAAAGCTGGACACAGCACCCCAGGTGGGGTCTCACCAGAGCAGAGCAGACGGGCCAAATCACCTCCCTCGACCTGCTGGCCACGCCTCTTTTGATGCAGCCCAGGATACGGTTGGCTTTCTGGGCTACATTTGCACGTTGTTGGCTCATGTTGAGGTTTTAATCAACAACCACCCCCAAATCTTTCTCCTTAACTTTCTCCACTTAAGCAGAAAGGATTAAAAGATTAAATGGAGAATTTTGGTCAAACAGTGGCTAAGGCAGATTTTGTTTTCTGCCTGTTACTGTTTTAACAGTGTGAGCTCTATAGCTCTGCTTAACATCTGCTTTAGATCTTTCTTAAGCAGTAAGACAGTACTGAGCAAAACAGAACATGTAAGACAATATTGTAAATTAGGCTTACAGCAAATAAGCTTTCTTAGATGTGATGTTACTGTCCTTCATATGTAAAACCAAGCTTCACACAGAGGAGATTGCAACCTTGTGCCTGGATGCATTAATATGACATTGTAGGAAAAGTAAAACTGAGGGGAAAGTTTATTGCCATTCCATATTTACTTATTGAATTTCAAAGCTTAAAGAAGTTGCTGGATTATTTACACTGATCTGTGTCACCAAAATATTTCTACCAACTATTCCTTTAGGCACAGAGTAGTAATTAGGAAGACAAGATATTCTTTCTGACTCTCTACTGACTTGCTGTATGAATTGGTCAAGGATATTCAGTTCCCTCTGGTGGTGGTTGTTTTGTTTTGTTTGTTTGTAATTTGGGGATAGTGGCCTATACTGGGGGAATGGGGAATAATACAATGGGTTAACATCAAGACACTAATATTCACAGAGTAACTTAAAACATCCTGTAGGAGATTTTTGTGGAAAGTGTTTCTGCAATGGAGAGGTGTATTTTTTCCAACTCCCTTGAGGGAAAAACCTGCCCCCCCCCCTTTTTTTCTGGGGGGAGGGGGGGGGGGTTGTGTTTGGGTTTTGTTTGTTTGTTTGTTTTTGTTTTGTTTTGTTTTTTTAGAAAGGACAAAACCCATAGTGATAGGCCTACTCCAGAGAAAAAACAGTGTTGAGAGGTCTCTGCATTTTGCAGAGTTGGGCCCAGTGTAATCAGCTGCCTCTTTTGTCTAGTGCTCAGTGCTGACTCTAGCCCTGACCTCTCTCCCTACCAGAAAGCTCTCACTGCTCCTGATTGCAGCACCCCACCTACTTTGAGAAGGAAATGTAATCTCGTGCTGAATGGAGTGCTTAGGCCCTCATCTGTCTCCCATTTCTGCTTCTCATTTTGGTGCTTCCACTAGAAAATGTCACCCTTTTTTTGGCTTTTGTTTCTTTCTTCATTCACTTGCTTTCCCAAATGCACTCTCACTGTGGTGGCAGCATGCTGGCTTTGCAGACTGCTTCTTTCTTTCCTCTTATTGCCCAGGAGCAGCTGGACTTACACTCCATGCACACAGCTTCCAGGGATGAAGATGAAGTTTTACCAACAGCTCTGGTGGGCTTTGGCAGTGCCGTTGAGCTCTTTGTATTTTTAATACAATACTATGCCCCAAGAAATCTGTAAAGGTGGTGGGGGCTAGGAAAAGAGTTTTGTCAGTGAGGGTTTCTCTGGAGGCCAGGTGAGCCCATATGAGCAGGTGAGGGGAAGCTGTTCCCAGCCTTTGTTGGTCTCAGACAGTGTTGCACTAAAGCTGTGATTGGACATAGCTGGGTGGCTTATGGATAAATAGCTGGACTGGACGTTTTGGCAGCATGATAACTAGGACGTGGTCCCAAACAGAAGACAGACTGATTTCACCCCAGCCCCCCCATTCCTTTTGTTAATGATGGAAACTGTAGAACTGGAGGTCACAGAGGAGAGGGTTTTTAGATGCATGGGGGAGAAAGATGTAAAAATGCTTCTGCTTCTTTTGCTAGCATCAAGGTGGGCTTATAAGATGTCAGTATTTTTCTCTTGATGTCTCTTGCATGTAGGGAATGAATTACATTCCCTATCCTGTCCAGCAAATGTTCAAGCAAATATTTAGCTCATCACTTTCCTCATCACCTTCACACAACATAAGACCTAGTGCAGATTATTGTGTAGGGAATCCTACCCATGGAGGGTCTGAACTTTGGCCAGTGTCTTGAAACTTGAAGAGAGGTGAGCAAAGAGATCCTGCAGAGATGCCCATGTTGGCAGGTTTTTGCACAGGGCAGCAAGAGAAGGTGTTAAGAAGAACTTTAGAAAGCCACAGAGCTTCAGTCTAGATGTGTGGAGGCAGGACCTCCTCCCCAGTCCATCTAGACCTGTGTGGTGCACTATGACAGGTAGTGTCAGCTGTGGAACAGAGCCATCCTGTTGATGTCACTTCTTCAGGACACCCAGAGTGTCTTTGCTCCCTTGCAGGAGGAGAGCCAAGCTGGAAGCATGCCTCTTACTTTGGCTGTCATTGGAGATGGAAGGAGATGCCAGTGCCTTTGCAACCTTTATGCTAAAGATGAGGGAGAGAGACGAGGGGATGCAGCACCCTCAGCTGCTCTCAGCTGTCTACAAACAGTGACACCATCCTTCTACAGTGGCACTAGTTTGGGTTTGTGGACTAAGTCTACACAATCTTAAATCCACTAAATTCTTCCTCTCTTCCTCTAATCACATCATTATTTGAGCAGTACTCACTTGTGAGTGTGTGCTCTCCCATATGTAATGGCAAATGGTTTTGATTTGGTTTTTTTTGCTAGACAAGTGACAAAAAGATAGAAAATGCTACTGCAGTTGGCACAATTTGCCTAACACGTTGGAAACCTGAGCAGTGAGACTAATGCTTGACTGGCATATGGAGACTGAACTGCCTTTTTGTATCACCGTCTTGTACCTGCCAGGGACATGCTTGTGAAGCAGGCTTAAGCCATATTGGCTAGGGAAGATAGGCAGTCAAGAAAAACTGCATACCTGTAAGTGAGCAGTATCTATTCAGTGTTTTCACAGATGACTTTAAACATTGGTGTTTTCATTAAAACACATTTTTTCAATAAAATGAAAAGCTCAGTGAAATTAAGAGTTTCTGTCCCAAAGGAGGTTCCTCCCACCCACATTTGTTTTCATTGCTCCTGGTAAGATTTTTTTTTTTTTAAATGGAAATCCCTCAAAACTTCAGAATTGAATTTATATGTAACATTCTGATATTCCCTGAATGAAATTATTTCTTCTTAATTATTGAGCTGACCCCAAATACTCTGGAGCTAGTTTAACAAGAACTGTATTTTCAGATCCAGTGCAGTTCCTTGTGGTAGCTGTCCTGTAGGGCCTTTGTGTCCCCTTCTCCCATAGATGACAGAGTATTTGGTCAAGCTGATTTGTGGCAAAACCAATCAAGTATCTCTTCTGATGTCAGGTGGGATGCTGACTTTGCAACACAGGAAAGTATTTCCCTAGAGACTAGAGGTAAAAGTGAGGACCACTATTAAGAGTAACTGTAATGCCTGGAAAATCATAGAATGGTTTGTGTTGAAAGAGACCTTAAAGGCCATCTACTTCCCATCCCCCTGTCATGAGCAGGGACACTTCCCACTAGACCAGGTTGCTCAAAGCCTCATCCAGGCTGGTCTTGAACACTTCCAGGGAAGGAACATCCACAGCTTCTCTGGGCAACCTATTCCAGTGCCTCACCACCCTCACAGTGAAGAACTTCTTCCTAGAATCTAATCTAAATCTACCCTCTTTGAGTTTGAACTCATTATTCCTTGTTTTATCACTACTTGCTTGCCCTTGTAAAAAGTCCCTCCCCACCTTTCCTGTAGGCTCCCTCTAGATACTGGAAGGCTGTGTAAGGTCAAGCCTTTTCTTCTCCAGGCTAAAAAAATCCCGACTCTCCCATCCTATCTTCATAGCAGAGCTGTTCCAGCCCTCTTATCGTTTTCATGGCCCTCCTCTGGACTCCCTCCAACAGTTCCATATGTCCACGTCCTTCTTATGCTGTGGGCCCTAGAGCTGGACACAGTACTCCAGGTAGGGTCACATGAGAGCAGAGTGGGAGAATCTACTCCTTTGACTTGCTGGTCATGTTTCTTTTGATGCAGCCCAGGACATGGTTGCCTTTCCAGGCTACAAATACACATTACTGGGTCATATTTAGCTTCTTGTCAACCAACACCCCCAAGTCCTTCTCCACAAGGCTGTTCTCAATTCCATTATCACCCATCCTGTATTGGTGCTTGGGGTTGCCCCGACTCATGTGCAGGACCTTGCACTTGGCCTTGGGGATCTTCATGAGGTTCACATGGGCCCACCTCTCAAGGCTGTCAAAAATACTGTTTTGTGTTATGATAAATTCATACAAAGGCTTTTCTCTTAAGTTTCATGGAACTAAACATGCCACTTTTTGTTACAATGGCTTGAAGCATTTAATTGCTAATTCTCTGTTAAGAAAATGTAATTCTGTGTTAGAAAGCCATGCTGGTGGGAACATGTGCTCAGCCATACTAAACAGATCTGTTTCCTGAGGTAAGTCTTTTGTACTCGCACAACTTTAGATGGATATAAATACAATGAAATAGCTAAGTGGAGTTTTATTTGCTAAATCATTGTCTGATACAGTTTTCAGTGTCTTGTGTAATAAGGTTCAAGCTTTAAATGATCAGTGGGGCCATCCTAAAATAATTCCTCTCTGACTTTCAGATGAAATCCTCAAGACACTTGACAGTAATAATTTCCTTACATACTCATCACTGAACCAAACTAGACAGATTTAGCTTGTGCTAGCTAGACAAATCTGAGATTTCAAGATGTATTTGGGAGGAGCAGAGCATTCTGTAACTGGTGAATGTCTATAGGAGCTCAATACAGAACTGAATGTAATTGAAATCAACTGCTGCTTGCTGGTAAATAAGCTTCTGTGATGATTTTTTTTTTAAACTAAAAAAGCTGTCAAACCTTTATTAGCTAGGAAGTTAATTATTAAATTTAAGCTCTTAGATTTGTGAGATATCAGAATTGTATTGCTACTCTTTCTTTCTGTGCATTGAACACTAGGAAAGTCTTTAGCTACATAATAGTTTCCCCTTTCTGACGTCCTGCGTCCCCCTTCTATCTACCCCCCAAGCATTTAAAATGAAACTGGAATGGACTGTGAGAGGTTATTAATACTTTTGCCCCAACATCCTGAGACAAAATCAATGACATCTATGTGAGTCTTGGCAACAATTTGTTTAACCTGTAATTAAAGGTCTCCAGTGATGGTTGCTCCTCTTGCAATCTCTTTCAGTGCTTCACTGTTGTTAAAAAAGCTTTTCCTAACTTCAATTCTAACACTTTCTTGCTGTAATTTTTGCCCATTATTCCTTGTCCTTTTCAGCATAGATACAAAGAACAGATTGTTCCTTTCTGCTTTGTAGGAGCCTTACTATATTTGAACACTGTTATAATGTCTCCTTGCAGTTTTCTTTATGTTAAAAAGAAGCAATACTTCCAAACTATTTTCTGGAGCTCTGTTTATTCTCATTGCTCTCCTCAGGACTCTTTCCAATAGTCCCACAACTTTCTTGAAATGCAGTTGTGCAAACTGGATGTAATCTCCAGTACGCT
>NW_008629090.1:12143-52038 GCF_000691845.1 Merops nubicus
CCAGGATGCTTCATTCAGTCCACCCAATGAGGGATTTTTTGTGTTTAGCTATTACGTGTTCCATCTTCTTTTTACGTCTGCACTATACAGGCTCAGTGTAGACAATTTCCTTATTATTGTATATGCATGAACATATGTGAAATACTGACTTATCTCCTCTATGCCCTTCTTATAACCAGACACAGATCCAAGGTACAAGTTACTTTTTGGGGCGAGCATCAGGCATGCCTGTGTCTGTGGCCTGTGGCACAAGTAAAGAGCATCATAACTGGCTGTTTTGGCTTCCCTGTCCTGCAGCTTTTATTCTTCTTGGTTACTAGGCCAAATGGAGATTGAATAGAAGAATCAAGAGGAAAGTTCAAGTTTATGCACTTGAATCCACAGTGAAATGCCTTAAATGCTTTACCATGACACAAAGCTGAGCTCTGCTACTGTCAAATATCAATCAACTACTTTTCCACCTAAATATTAACAAGTATCAGCTAGTTTTTAGGAACAGACTGAGAAATCAAAGTTTAATTTGTCAGAGCATTGCTTTTGGATTTAGCACTACAGATGAAATCTTACCTTTTCTTCATTTACAGCTTTTGGCTAGTGAGCACTTTGCAAAACCTATTCCATGACTTCAAGTTGGACACCATGATGTGAGGAATATGGTTTTGAAAATATTGAGTGCAGGTGGCTTTCTCACTGTTGCTTAGAAAATCTGTGGGAAAATGGTATTTTGAGGAATCCAGAAACTATACCTTCTTTCCTGTGATCTCTTTCTTCACCTATTGCAGAACCTGAAATTTCTGTAGCAATAAAGGAAGAAGACTTGACACTTCTACCATAAAAATGCATTCATGCCCAGATCATAGTCCATGCTACAACCAGTTCCACTTAATCTCATTTCTGCCTATGCTGTGCCTTTTTGGTAGCTGAGGAAACTACCTTAGTCTGAGGCTAATATAGAATCCTTTAGCAGAATTTCTCTTGCAACTATAAAGGCTTCTTCCCCCTCTATACCGTGTCATGACTTTTTTTCACAAATACACATATATATTTTCTAATGTTCCTATCATGTTTGTCCCAAGATGCAATTGTAACATCTGCTATTCCCTTTGAAATCAAGTTTTTCTTCAGCAGTAGACCAAATGAATTAGCCATCAGTGCTTCCCAGCATGAAGGACGCAGAAATCCACCCATCTGATAAAATAAAATCTCTCCTTATTGTTACCTGCTAGAGGGAAGGAATCGAAGAAGTAGGTCATTTCACAGCCCTGCTTTTCTGTAGTTTGAATGCTGTGATACAGCACCAAGAGTAGGTAAGACCGTGGAGCACTTGATATTTTAGTCACTTAGCAATATTCATAGCTAATTCAAGCAGCAGGCTCAGTATACACAAAACCATATTGTACAACTCTAAACACATATTAGAACTTCAATAAATAGCTATAAAGCAACTTTTTTTCCCCCTAAAGTTTGGAATCTCTCTCATTCATATATTTCATTCATTGTAAGGCAAAAAATCTTAGATGTTATTCTAAAAAAAGCATAGATAAATATGCTTGGTATTTATCTTGGTATATTTCAAGGTAAAAGGCAGCAAGATAGAGCGTGATCTGCCTTAAGCTGTTTAAGCTTACTCTAGGATACTCCATGGGTGATTTGGGTTTATGTTAACTGTAGTAACTGTGAACACAAACACGACTTCTCATGAGAAGCAGAGGCTTATTTTTTTTGGCTTAAAGGATAATTGTGTTCACAATGAAGTACTGAGTCCTCTCTCCTCAGTATCTGTTAAAGAAATGTTCTCTCTAGACCAGTTGATATTCCACCCTGCTTTTTTCAGCCCTTTTTTACTGGCACCTTGAATCCCTTTTCTTTATCTTTCTTTATATCTTATTTCAGAAATTGCTTTTCTGTATCTCACTAGAAGTCTTCTGAAACTAAATCAATCTCTTTTCTCTTCTGTAGTTTTCCATAAGACTTGAAGTTGTTCAGAACCTATAATTGATTTGTAAGGTGGAAAAAAAAAATAGGGAAGCTTGGAATAGTTCTGCCTTATTGTTTAAGCGTTCTGCTCATCGTATTCCCATTTTTAGCTGTGTCTTTGTTAAACATAATTCAGATGAAGAATGGGATCACATTACTTCAGTCAATATAGCACAAATCATATTTGAGTCTTATTTGGTTTCAGTTACTTATCATCAATGTTCGATGTATTGTTTTTCGTGACAGGTAAATGAACTCCTTCAGTGTGGTGAGTAGTGGTTGTGTTTATTACCTGAATACAGTTATTATTCCAGTGAACCATCAAATATGTTTAGACCGTGTATGCACAGTCCACAGAGAGTCCTTTGAGTAAGTATATCAACTTTAGTTACCCATCACCAAGGCCTCTGATCATACATAGTCTGTCCCAAACACAAAGTAAAATGCTGTTAGCTGGGGTGATGTTTCTACTTGCTGATTAGAAAGAAACATAGTTCTGGTAAACCAGCTCATGAACTGGAATTTATTAAGCTACAGGAACTTGTCTGGTTCAGTGCAGGTGCTTTTAAGGAAGTCCCAGAAAGGCTCTAGGCTGAATGTCTTGTAGTTAGCCCTTCTGAGAAGTGACAGAAGCACTTGGTGAAGGGGGCATCCTGTGAGAGAAAAAAGGGTTGGTGATACACAGGATACAGCAGGTGAACAACTTGTCTGGATTTCAGAGGTGTACTTCCTAGCCAGCTAAACTTATGCAGCCTTCAGGTTATTTTCCTTGTTCATGATCGTCAATTTCTACATGACCAGGCTATCAACAGTCATTCCTCTTTGGAATATACCTGTGTCCAGCCAGCAAGAGAAACCGTGTTTCCTGCTTAATAGCAGCAATTTAAGAATTTTTATATTGGCTCCTGGCCAAGTCTAGCAAATAATTTTCCTCACTTTTGTTGCTCCCTCTCTATCTGCATCTTCACTTGATTGCAGAGAGATGCTTTTCATCATTGTGAAAAGCCATCTGATTAGAGCTCTCATTAACCAATGAGTGAATCTTCTTATAAGTTTAGCTGGAGAAATTCCTTGAATGCTTCAGAATTGCAGTTACCATTTTTAAGAAATCTCAAAACTAACTTGCGAATTTGTTTTAGCTCAGCTGAAAACACTCTTCTTTCTCAGGAGATTTAAAGGAAACCTAACTTACTGTATATCTTTTTATCCCACAAAATGCCTCAGTTCTCATGGAATTTCACTGCTTATTATCAGAGACTGTGTCTGGACTGTCCTGTCCCTCACTATCCATCTATACCAGTCCAAATCATGAAGCAAAGGGAATGAACAGTCAAAAATATTCCTCTGTTAAAGTGTATTTAGAAGCAGTCCTCATCAAAAAGGAACACAAATTTTCATTGTTGTAATTTTGGTTTTAGAATATAAAGCAATTTTAAGATTGGAAGCATGGTATTTAGTTTTAAAATGCTCTATGCATAGCTTTTGCTGTTTTTTTTCCCCCCTTTCTCTTTTCTACCTTCCCTCCTGGAATAAGTAAAGTAGGTGTGTTATATCTGTACCAGGAATCAGACCAAGGAGATTTCTTGAGTCCTTTAGGTCTCTTGACCTTCTCTGATACATGAATCAGACATGGCATAAATTCAAGCTTCTCTGTGTTTAAACAGGCAAGATTGACTTTTTCAGAAAGCCATCTGATAACAATGGACAAATTACAGGCAGTGCTTTCATTGCTTTGATTACTTCTCGGTCGTTGGGGGAAGCCATGTCCTAGAGTAGCATTAGAAGACTATGTCCTAGTGAGGGACAGCTCTCTATGGCCTCATTTGGCGTTAAAGAGGTGTGGGTTGCAATCTGTATTTTGGCATATCCTGAAAAGTCCTCAAGTTAGTTCAGAGACTGCTGGTAGGATGAGACTATGAGGTAGAAAGTGTTGTGCAGATGACAGATGATAGGTTCTACTGCTGTCAGACAGCTTCCTCAGTGAAACATGAAAACATTTTGTCTCTGGCTTGCAGCAGGTGACTCTCTACAAAACTAGTCCCTGAGGCTCACATATTTAAAACTGTAGCATTGAAGTATTTTGTCCTAGACTTTTTACTTGCCTTCCTTTTCAATGTTAGGTTGCAAGGTAGGATCCCAAATATATTTAAAAAGTCTTACTGAAAGGAGTGGTGGCAAGTCAGACCAGAATTGACACAAGCATCTTCTCCTTTACCAGGCATTTTTAACATTTGGGAAGTATGTGTTTCATCTATCCTGGAAAACTGCACTGAAGCATCTGCTGAATTTATTAAAACACACAGATTCGTAGGTTGTGAGGCCAGAAAATGCCATTATGATAATCTAGGCTGATTTGCTATATAATTAATTCTTGTCTCACTATGTCTTTTAGAGAAAACAAGATTCTATTTTAATTTAAGATTTGCCAGTAGCAGAGAACACGGCATAACCTGTAGTAAATTATTGCAATAGCAAATTACCCTCATGTAAAAATAAGCCATAATATTTTAAAATGTGAATTTCTCCAATTTCTAGCCCCTAGATCCCATTATTCCTTTGTCACATGGATTGAAGAGCCCTCTGTTGCCAAATTCCATTTTCTGCACAGGTACTCAGAGATTGTAGTCGAATCACCCTTTAACCTCTACCTATTAGACAGTCTGAATTTGAATGTTCTTCACTATAGGACATGCATTCCAGTCATTTAATTATATTCCATTTTCTCATTCTTGAACCCTTGGTTTAACAATTGAACTGTGGATATCGGAAGCTGCTGTAGCTTTTCATTGCCCAAGCCAGAGATGCTATTGTCTGTCTGTTCCTGCTTAGGATTCACCTTGGTTTTACACCCGAGGATTATTTCTAGCCTTTTGTTTATAGTGCAGAGAGTTCTGGTGTACCTGATTATACATCAAATTCTTGATGTCTAAATGTGGCTGTCAATTATACCTAAAGTCAGTTATGTGAACACTTGTATTTCTTCCTTAAATGCAGGTGCTTGTTAAATTTCTCAGACTAGGCTGTGTCTATTTCTTTTTTGTTGTTGTTTTTTGTTTGGTTGGTTTTTAAGGAAAATAATGTAAAAAAATAAACACTTGAATAATAGAGATTCAGTTTAGGGTGGGTCTGTGTTCTGTCCCGGTTAGAAGGCAGAACTGTGTCCCACCTCCCTTATCCCTCAGTTTCCCAGATAGAGAGGTAAATAAGGAAGGCAGGGGTAATGAAAACCTTGCATCAAATTGAAGATTAACAAAATGAAATATATTATTTAACAGGGATCAGAAAGGAAGAAGGGAAGGGGCTTAACAGGGTACAGAAAGGAAGAAGGGTAGGGGTTTAACAGGGAAGGGGGGTTGTAGGAACAACAAGGCAAGGAAGATTAAACTTCCAAATATACAAAACCCAAATGCTGTGCTGAGGCTCCCCGGTGCTGGATCTCGCTGGATTGAGGTGGATTGAAGCTGGATGCACAATCCTTGGACGTGGATGGAGGCAGGGAAGAGTCTATAGATCAGGCCCAGGTCTCCAAGATGGCCACGGCCACGTGTAGCACAGGGAGCAGCAGAGCAGCGTGTGCCCAGGTGCAAGGTCAAAGGAGCAAGAGGAAAAGAGAAGAGGAAGAGCAAGAGAGAGAGGCGTGCCTTTCTCCCCTTTTTATAGACCTTGGCAGGAAGTCCGGAAGACAGGAAAAGGGGAGTGGGAATAGGACAGGTGTACGCCCCTTTCATTCAGGCTTATACCTGGTTTAGGGTTTCAGATCTCCACCCACCAGGGGCAGCAGGTTTCAAACCATTACAGTCTGTTTCTTTAAAACAACTGAATTCAGAACTTTTGTATCTATTCAACATCCTTCTCCTCTCTTCCTCAAGTCTTCCTTTGTGCTTGGTTTTTTTGTCCTTTCTTTCAAACTTGCTCTCAGATTCTCCATTGGTAACTCATTCTGGGTTATAACACTTTCTGGGTTACAACTAAGTCCATGTATTTTTCTCTAGATCCTTTAAAAGTCTTCTGTCTCAAGGATTCTCCAGCTGTGCTACTGGTATGACTAAAAAAAATACAAGGCTGCAGCAAACCCCAAGTAAACCCAGAAGAAATGGGAATTGTTACTCAAGTATTAAATATGTGAAAGGGGGAGGTGTAACCTCTGTGTGGCTCAGTTAAGAGTTGGAAGCTACTTATGTGTATGTGATCCCATTTTGTCTACTAGCAACCTGCAGACATTGCTGATAGCAGATCACCGTGCCATAGCTAGATACAATCCAGCACCAGCCACCCGTCATATGTAGGCTGTTCTGCTACCATTTTGCTCCTCTGCTGTGGAAAGGCTGGGCCAAGATACAGTTTAGAGGAGTGTTCATTTGAGCAACTGTTAATAGTATCCCACAAGGGCAGTTCTCCTATGTTAGAATCATTAAGGTAACAGTCCATTCAGGCCTGACATTCTCCAAAGCAACTCCATACTGGAGTGAAACCAAAAATGCAGCATTGTGCTGCAGTTGTATCAGTCAGGGGGTTCCTTATATATGTGCTGGCAGAAGGACTCTGCCCAGACGATCCCATTTCCAATTACCCTCTTTCCCAGGCTGTCCCTGCCGCGGGACAAGGACTAGACTGTGCACAACCTACTGTGCGTGTAGATTCTCTACAAACATGAGAAAACCCCTAGTGGGCCTGAGGAAGTCAATCTGTTTAGCTAGTATTCTGCTTCCAGCATTGGCAGGTGCAAGTGCTGTTTAAGGGGAGCACATGAGCATGGATGCTATCAGTGGTGTATTCCCCTTATACTCCCACAGCATCCACTGTTATTGGATTAGGATTACTGGAAGGTCTGTCCCCCTTCCTTTTGCCTTCAATATCAATTTGTGGACTTGCTGTCCATTCATCTTTCTGGTTCTTTTTGAGCCTCCTGATGCTTTGTGTTTCCACAACCTCCTGTGGGAGCAAGTTCCAGATGTTCACTATCCTCTGTGTAAATAATAACTTATAAAAATCCATTTTAAACTGGTATCCTACAAGTTCCAGCAAGTGCTTCTAGTTCTATTATTGCTGGATTTGGCAAAGAGCAGTTCTACATTAATCTTCTCCATTTTATGTAAGCTTCAATCATATTTTTTCTCCAAATATAAGAGCCTTGGCCTTTTCAGGCTATTCTCATAAAGTATCCTGCTCCATCCTCTTAATTATTCTATGTATTTTTCTCTATACATTCATCTCCTCTGTTTCCTTGAGATTCAGAGACAGGACTGCACGCAGTACTCGGGACTAGCGTGTGGCTGAGGTGCAACTCGTTGCCTGGCAAGAGTGTGAGACTGCAGTGCACAGCCGTGCTGATGCACTGGAAGGAGGTGTATGTTCTGTCTAGTGAAAGCTTTTGACATAGTTAATCTGTAGAACGAAACCACTACAACCCCACAAATTGAAAATATATTTTATTCCTGTTCCAGTTATTAACGGACTTGAAGTTTTTGAAGTCTGTGCAAGGGCAGAGCACGTTATCGGGAATTGGAGCAGAACGAGCTACTGTGGGTCAATACTGTCCTCTGCTGGGAGGAACTACAGCTTTGTGCCGTGACTTCAAATGGGAATTAGCAGCTGGCTTCTCCTTTCACTCTGATGTAGGGTGTTTTTGCCTTTGCAACAGGAAAACCTGATGCTGTGCTGGCTGCACTGGGGAAATTCTCCTTTAATGCTTAGCAAAAGCTGGAAATTCTTCTCTTGCTATGAATGTGTTCAATTGCGATGCCATTAATTTTTCATCCTGAGGTCACCTACTTTGGAAGCTTTTCCTTCGTTCTCTCTCATTTGCCTTTTAATATGTACTGCATACTCGTTTCACTGACTTTCCTTTTCTATTTGTAGAATTAACAATGCATATCTCCTTTCATTTCTGTTTTGGTAGTAAATCGATGATAACTCATCCTGCTTGCATTTTGAAAGTAGAAATCAAATGTGTGTGTATGTACATGTAATAGACACAAAGTATTTTAAAATAATTCCTTAGAAGAAATTAGTGTCTTCAGTAGTGTCGCAGAGCATGAAACCAATTAAAATTGTTGTAGGTGCAGAAATGCTTTTGCTCGCTGCATGTGCCGGCTCTGGGTGTAGGAAGCACAGATGGTCGTTGAGAGGAAGTACCATTTACATATATTTCAGTGTTGTGCCTTCTCCAGTCTCTGCCTCTGTAAGAGTGGCACAGGGCAGAGAGGAGTCCTCTTTGCAAGAAATTAATTCTGTATCTGTGAGAAAGAGAAGGATGGGAGGTCTGGACTCCTGAGCAAGCCAGGCACGCTCAGGAGTGATTGCCTGTTTGGGACTCTTGGCTAATTTCCATCCATGTAGCAACACAGGGTGCACAGTTCTGGTCCTTAACCCAGAGAAAGAGTAAGAGTCCAGACGCTGAATGTGTACAGCCTTTTATGTGTTAGCACAGAGAGCGTAGGTCTCGTGAAGTGAGGCTAAGCTAGGTAGATATCCATAGCAAACTTGTGCCTGTAGTGATCTCAGACTTCTTGGTCAGAGAAATTTTAAATCTTTGTTTATATTTTCTTATACCTCTTTAGTAGCCACAGGGCAATCACCAACAGTTCACACCAAATTGCTTAAATATTTTTGCATTTCTCTCCTAGTAGTTAAGTGGGCGTATGAGAATAATAGAGAAATGACAGTGGTGGTAGAGAGTTCCCTGCTGCGGCCAGCAGAGATGGACATGGAAGTTACACTTTATGTGTTTTGTATGGGATTCATGCAAATATAACAGCATGGTACCAGACACACACTGTATGTTTATGTATAAAATATTTTACATCAGAGTGGGCCTGTTGTAGAGTTAATTGTTCTCACTGTGTGTCAGTTAAATGTTCTCCTCTGCCTTCTTGTCTGATCTGTAGTCATTGCGAAGTGCCCACCGCTGTCACTTCTGTACACACTCCTGGTTGTGCTCTCTCCTTCTGTCGTCATGTCGGACTCTTGCATGGTTTCCTTTCTGCTCCTCACTGCCTTTTGGGAGAAGTCTATCTCCCATTGCTGAAAGTAATTGGGGTATTTGTACTCTATGCAGGATTGATGTATGATATTTTTCCTTGTGTCTGGCAGGTTGTTTATAAGAATAACGACATTCGTCTGGAGCTGTCTCGCTTGGCACGGATTGGTGATACTAAGATGAAGATCTACGGGGAAGTGAAATTTGTATGTGAGAATGTGGCTACACTGGATCCCATCAGCTTTGAGACACCTGAGGCCTATATTAGTCTGCCTAAATGGAATACCAAAAGGATGGGCTCCATTTCATTTGACTTCCGAACCACTGAACCCAATGGACTGATCCTTTTCACACATGGCAAGCCTCAGGAGAGGAAAGATGCCAGGAGCCAGAAAAATACAAAGGTAGACTTCTTTGCAGTTGAGCTTCTAGATGGGAACCTCTACTTGCTGCTGGACATGGGCTCTGGGACCATTAAAGTCAAGGCCACTCAGAAGAAAGCCAATGATGGAGAGTGGTATCATGTGGATATTCAACGAGATGGAAGATCAGGTAGAGTGATGACTTTTTCTTGAGTAAATAAATCTTTCAAATCCAGATTGAGGGCTGTGTATTAATTCTTGGAACCTTCAAAACCTGTTAGATATGAGTCACCTTCTTTCAAAAACTTAATGTTACTCCAGCGATGTTTTTCCAGCAAAGCAAAGCTGTGAATGGCTAGGTTTTCATTAAATGTTTACTGTGAACTTGGGATGGCACTTCAGTGGCATTAATATTTTATTCACAGTCTTCAGATATTCTGCACCTACCTTGGCAATTACATGCATAATTAAAGTGATGGCTCTGTCGTAGGCCATGGTAAGGTTTAAGATCTTTCAGAACCATTATTATTTAGTTCTTGGTTTGATAAATTCTCACTGATCTACTTCGAGTTTCTGTTCAAAAAGAAACTTAGTAGAAACCTGATTCCTGCAACCTAATATTACTATCATCTCCTGGATCTTGTGTCTTAAAGGAGTAGGGATGTGGGATCTTGTAATGAGGAAAATAAAAGTAATGGACATAACCATTGACAAAATTATAGTGACAAATAAGCATCTTCATCCTGTTCTGTTTCCTGTAGTATCTTGTAGTTTTCAGTTAGATTTCTTTAATCTCTTTTGAATGGCGAATTTTGGTCATAATATCCGAGTCAGCATTCAGTGGATGTTCTTTTTTTTCTTGCAGGTTCTCATTTTCAAAAATGTGTTTTAGTTTATTTTTTTAACAATATGCCTACTGTGCAATTACCAAGGGATATTTTGTTCATTTCCAGTGATGGATATCAAGCTAATATTTTCATCATGTGCTCCGAAATAGTGTAACAAAATGAAATGATTGAATATGGTAACTTCATCTTGAAAATATGTGAACAATTGTACTTGATTTTTTCCTGAACCATTGGGATCTCAAAGCCTGGCCATATATCCCTTCAAAGTGAATTTTGCTTACATTTGCAAGTGGATTTGGGATTTGTCTGGTGGTCTCCAGATGATAGCTTTAGGTCCCTAATTTTATGTTTGCAGTTGCTGAATGCCATCAGTAGAGAGAACGCAGTGCTAGAATTTGCTTCCCTTGAGTTTTCAAAAGAGCTGACTTTTAGATACTGTGCAAAGCCTTGCTGTTTGAACAGATCTTTGCCTCAAGCTAGTGTTTTTCTTTGATGATGTGAAGAGTTTCTTTGTATTTGGCATGGTGCTCTACTAGGACTTAATATGTGTGGTTATATATTGCTATATCCAAAAGACAATGATAGGAACATTTTATAAAGCAAGCCATAAATAAATAAATGGGGCTTTGATTTCCTTAGAATTGTGAAAATTTAATTAACTTCCAGGGGTAAACTCAATTAGTTGCATTCAGTACTGCCTTCAGTTTGGCTTGCCTACTTGGGGACTGTCTGGTCCCTGGAGAGGCAGCTGCAGCAGGAGAAGAAGCAGAAATTACACTAAGGTTTCTGGTAAGAAAGTTTGTAAGAACCTCAGAAGAGGGACACGCATTCATTTGGCCTAGGAGGGGGTGGCAGACAGTATTGCTGCTTGGTGGACTGACTTGTTTGTTGCTTGGCTGGGAGGTTTGTGATGTTCTGGACACTCATTAGCGGTAACGGATTTTGAATTAAAAGTGCTTTGTTCAACAAGAATGAACACATTTCATATTTTTAGATTCTTGTCTTTTCTCTTTTTTCCCTTTTTTCTTTCTTTCTTTTTTTTTTTTTTTTAATTGTGTTTTCTGCTGACGACGAGTGCTGTGTTAATGGCCCTAGTGACTGATGTCTTCTCTCCCCAGAAAACCAGGATAGTGGCATTGATTTCTTCACAGCATACCTCTAGCAAGCATCAATCACTCTTATCCAGTGGCACTTTTGGTTGCTGTGGAAAGGAAGTTCAGGATCTCTTCTTTATTTGAACTTTTCTGAACCTAATTTTTCTTCCATGTGCAGACCAGTGAATGGTTACACCTTGGAGAATTTATTTATTTTTTAAATGTGGATGCCTGTCATCTAGAAACTGAAAAGAAATAATGAATTTACCTACTGTAAGCTACAAACCAGCCATTTGGGTTTAATGAGCTAGTCACAGAGATGTTGTGATTCTCATTACTAAAGCAGAGAGGTCTCTATTAGGTATCATCTCTACCCTCTTCTTCCTGTTTCTCTACCAGTCCAAAACTTCAAGCTCTGCTGAGCTTAATAAAATAGCCTAAACCCCCAAATATTCACTACTGCAGTTTACTAAAGCAGGAGTACAAATGCTGAGGAAGCATGGCAGTTGTGCTCAAATAACCTCTGGCACCCCATGTCCCTATAGCCTTTGTGTATGCTTTAGCCTGTGTTAGCTGCCAGAGCAACAAAAGCTGTTTTTTCTCTCTACTCTGGACAGAACCTGACAGCATGGACGTGCACACCTAGCATCTCGTGACCTTTCTGTCTTTGCAGAAAGCTTCTACAAAGTATCCACAAAACTTGTCACAGTTCCTAGCCGGACAATATTTCTGGTGGATTTTCTGCTACAAAGCATACACCCTACCTACTCAGACACTAAAAATCTTACTGGGAGATTTGGTCTGTGGTTGCATCAGTGCACTGCTTTGTATACCAGCTCAGCCCTCAGTAACTGGGGTCTTTTGGTCTGTTCTTTAGTCCTGCACGAAATGCCTACAGAACCAGAAGGGAAATGCTTAGATGTTTCTGAGTTCTCAAGATGGGACTTGATCTATCTGAACAGGGTACAAACATGGGATTTGGAATGGAAAAGAAAAAAGAATGTCAGCTCATGTGACTTCTCCTTCCTAGGGTGACTTCAGAATTTCTTATCTTAGCAGCTTCATATTAGAAGTGCAGTGCATCTGAGCTAGTACCATTTCCTCATAGAAATAATTGCAGGATACAAAACACTGGCAGAAAGTTTGGGCTGCTCTCTAGCCTATTTCCTTTCATCGTCTCACGCTCTTTCTCTAGGTTTTACATTTCTTCTTGGTAGACATCATTTCTTACGTTTTGGGGGGTTTCTTTACCTCTGTGGCTTTTGCAGATGGTGTTTGTTTTCTCCACAGTAGCAGTGGTCTGGAGCTTAGCCCTCCAGTATTTTGGTTTGTTCTAGTCTTTTGAGTAATATGCACTCCACATGTTGCTTTTGAGGAGTAACAGCACAGATGCTGGAAGGGGGGCTGTGATCCCGTGGCTCTGTGACGTTTTGCCTTTATGACTGTAGATGTATTGTAACATCTTCTCTTTTTTTACTTTGTAGAAGGGAAAATATCTGCAGTGCTGCAGCCTGTTTTTCAGCACAATTTCAAAACGATTAATCAAATAATTGTGGTTCTCTTTGAGCCTTTAATTTGTAACACCTCTTGCTTCTGCTTGTAGCATAGTGCCTCTGACATTATTCCTAAATTATTACTGAACTTGGCACACATGAAACACCTTGTGTCTGTGTCATACGTGCTGTTCTCTAAGGAGACACCCATTACAAGTGAAGAAAAAGCGTGTGTACACAACTGCACTTTCTCACAGAGAAACAAAATACTCTGTTAACTACACTTCCACCTTATCTTAGGGGTGTATGATAAAAATGCAATGATGTGGAATTAATCTTGAAGCTTGGATAGTTGTCTCTGAGGACAGACTATCTTAATGACAAGGCAATTGGATGTGATGATTTATAGCTAGGGAGAATTGTTGATTTTTAGCTGAGTGTCTGGTGGGCAGATGTCCCTATCACAAAAGCTGTTGAATGCTCTTCTCCTGAGGAGTATGCTGCTCTGGGATGTGAGACCTGCATTATGTTCCCTGTTTTTCTTTGGATGCACTGTCTGACCTTAAACAAGTCACTTTGCTCCTCTGCACCTGTTTCATGTGTTATAATTATGTTTTTGTATTATATGCTCTGAATATTTTAGGTGCTGGGACAATTTTTTGAAACATATAGGAACAGCCTCAGTGCAGTATGCCCACATCTTGATTGGAGCATACAGAAGCCACTACACTTTTAATAACTGTTCTTCAGAAACAACCTTTATCTTTTTCTGCCTCAGTTTTCCTGTTTGTAAAATGAAAGTCAGGATACTTTCTTTGTAAAACCATAGAATAATTTATTTGGGACTGAACTTCTGGAGATTTCTAGTCCAAACTCTGCTGAGATCTAGGCTTTCTTCAGTGTTGTGTCCAGTTGTGTTTTGAATGCCTTCAGGATGGTGATTCTACAACTTCTCTAGGTTTCTGTTGCCATGTTTGGCCCCCCTCATGCTGAAAAATGTCCCTTTTTATGGAGTTGAAGTTTCCCTTGCTGCAACCTGTGATCAGTGTCTCTTGTCACTGCAAGTATACATTTCTGAATCATGTTCACATTGTTGTACACCATATCCCCAGGTGAACTGCTGGAGTCTAATCCCTCAGCCCTGAATCAGGGTTGACATATAGATGATGTCCACAACCAGGCAGGAATGACCTTCCTGATTGGTTTTCACCCAATGCCTGGCCAGCATTGAGTGGAAAGCAATTAGGAGATCACCACCAAGTGCCCATGCCTTCAGCATTAACATCCGGTGTCCTGCTTCTAAGTTAACAGCATAAAAGCTGCCTCTGCCGCCCGTGGGTTGGGAGGGAGCTTACCTATGTAGTGAATAGGATTTCCAGCTCCTGGAGGGCCCTCCCAGCTGCCCAAGAGCTCCCAGCAATGGCAGAACCTCAGTATGGCCAGGAGCAGAGGGAGGAATATATCTGTCTATAAGAACAGCACCATTTTATGGTCATGGCCACACAATTGGAACTGGACTTGTCAACCAGTTCCTCGGTTGATTCTCTCCTGTCTTCACTGTGTCTTGCACCATGGGTGAATATATCAACCTTTTTATTCTTCCAGTGGCTGGCCACCTCATATCCTACTATATTTGGAATTGGAGGAAGGGATCTGGCTTGTGTGCTGTCTGTTAATGATAATATCCTTCCTATCAGGTATGCGGTCAGCAAAAGACCCGGTCCTTTTCTGCAGAGTTGCTCCTTAGCCAGCTGGTCTCCAGCCTGTACTTATGTGTAAGGTTATTCTGCCCCAGGCATAGGACTTTGTATTTATTGTTGTTGATTTACATAATATCTATCACTCCTTTGCTCCGTCTTGTAAAGGTTTCTCTGAATGGTGAACCTGTGCTTCCTCCAGTGCATCAACCATTCTCCTCAACTTGATGTCATTTCAAACTTGATGAGAGTCTCTTTAGTTCCATCATCCAGGTCCAGCCTTGGAGATACTGTTGAAGTGTTTTCTGGAAGAGCTATGTAGTATGAATTAATATGCTTTTAGTTACCTTTTTCCTCTCCTGTCCTGATACCGTCCAACTCCTGCATGTTCTCAGTTAGTCTTTGCTTTGTTGGATGAATACCATTGAATAATGCTCAGTTTTTACGTGTTATTATTTAGCCATTGCATTGTTATGCTTGTGACCCTATAATGCAAGTTGGATTATAGACACGTGATGATCTGTCACTGGATGGGAGTACTTAGGGCCTGTGGCTCAAGAGGAGAGGGAGGTGCTATCTCTGTTAAAAGTGTATTTGGGTGGGGAGGAATCTTCACTCTTCTGCATTGAACCTTATCCAGATATCGGAAAAAAAATGTGCTCGACTGAGGCTGTAAGTGAAAACGTTGATGTCTCCCCCTCCTTCTCCTGTAGGTACTATTTCGGTGAACAGCAGGCGCACCCCGTTCACCGCCAGCGGGGAGAGTGAGATCCTAGATCTGGAAGGCGACATGTACCTCGGCGGGCTGCCCGAGAACCGGGCGGGGCTGATCCTGCCCACGGAGCTGTGGACAGCAATGCTGAACTACGGCTACGTCGGCTGCATCCGAGACCTCTTCATCGACGGGAGGAGCAAGAACATCCGGCAGCTGGCGGAGGCGCAGAACGCGGCGGGAGTCAAGTCCTCCTGCTCCCGCCTGGGCACCAAGCAGTGCGACAGCTACCCCTGCAAGAACAATGCCCTCTGCAAGGACGGCTGGAACCGCTTCGTCTGTGACTGTACTGGAACTGGCTACTGGGGCAGGACGTGTGAGCGAGGTAAGCCCAGGCTCTCTGCATTCATTCACAGGCAGGTACAGGCGTGCAGGAGAGCTAGAACAAAACCCAGTGTTTCCAGGAGGCTTTGCTCTTGCTAGACTTCCCAATGCTAAGTTCCAGTCCCCACACAAGGAAAGCATTCTTCTCTGATCACTTCCATCCGGTCTTTCCCATCTTCATTTAATGAGCTCACGGGCTTCATCTGCCACTTCACTCCCTAAGACTTCTGAAGACCTTGTCTTCAGGTTCCAGAGATGTGTCATCTAAGTATGGTCTGTCTCCTACGGCAGAAAATATTCATGTATGTGAGAAGTCTCAGGCAAATTACTGGAAATAGAAACAAATGTGAACTTGAGTTATGGAGGTTTTTCTTGCATGGGACAGATGCATCCCAGTTCTGCCTAGTCTTCCTCTTTTTTTGCATGGTAGGATTTTGTTGATACCTCTTTATGGGTAAAGCCAGTTAACAAGGTAGTGTTCATTGCAACATGCCTCTAAGTTCACCTCTGGTAAGGCTAATCTGTAGGAGATGGTGGGAGATTCTCTGCTTCTTATTCTTACTCGTTCTGACTGGTGATTTAAAGATATGATTGGAGATGTGAGACACAAATAATGCTGTTACAGGCAGGCAAAATGTGTGTTCTAGGCCACATGGAAAGGAATTTACTAATGTAAGATATCTGAGCTATATATTTCTCAAATACCAAGTGGTTTCGTTAGTTGCTGCTATCCTTATTGTGCTGGTGTTACCGTCAAAATGAGGTAGATGAGTGTTGGTTTTTTTTTGGTTTTTTACAACGATGAGGTTAAGATGTCCCTAAAGAGTGTTTTCTTATATTGGAACAAACCTTGCTGTTAATATCTAGCCGTTAGGACTGCATTCTGGCTGAGCTCTGTGCACAGTACACCTAAGAATTAACTGTAAACAATTAGCAGAGTTTTAGGGCTTTCTTCCCCTTCTTTCTATTATCTTACCTCACACCATTGGGATTAATAATGATAGTTAATAACTAATGGTTAAAGTATGTGTCTTAGAATTGGAAATCTGGATATTTTTGAGCTTCTGCCATAAGTACTAGAGAAGCTCTTTTCCCACTCAGTGTCCTCCTTATGCATTTTTTAAATATTGATCATAGTACCATGCCACTTACAAGAAGGAATGTGAGAGTCAGGTACAATGCAAAAAATATAAGGCAGAATTGAGATTTGCAATTCATTCACTTTCCAGAGATCATGTTCTTTGCAGGAAGTTTTTGTTATTGACCAAAAATCTTCCAGTAGATCAGATGGTTTTTTTTTTTTTTGTTTTACTGCACAATATCTATGATCATTCATAAGGCTTTTCACAACCAGCCAGTTCATAGCATGCTGCCCTAAACAGCAGTTAATTGCCAGTGGTCCTTAAACCAGCTGAAGCATCAACACTGCCATATTGGTGGTGTTGGCTTTTACTCCTTTTATTATGAATGAAAAGAAATCAGTAGGTTAAGGGCATGTAAGCATTTTAATTTAGGAGAAATGAATCTCAAGACTGGCCTGAGGTCCATAACCTGGCCATGCTCTGGCCAGCATCAGTATGAATAAGAAAGATACGTGTGTGAATGCATGTCTACAAGTGTAGGAACTTGGGGTCCTAATAAATACGTGTTAGAATCAGAGCGTATTTAAGGTTAACAAAACAATGATTTTGTAGTTTAGGACAATATAAAAGATGGATGCAGAGGTCCTAATCCTGAGAAACTAATTTTGTCTATAACTAGAAACAAGAGACCTCTTACTGGTTTAGGCCTAGTGTCAGGCCAAACATGGCTTTCATGCCTGAGGTTCCTTGGCAACGCAAGAAGCAGCTCACAGGGAATAAATATTTGTAGACTGGATACATTAAAATATTTGTGAAGATTGAAGTGTATTTGACTCCACAACGTCTACTGTGGTGTGGTTGTACAGCAGCCTTGTACTGTTTTGATACCACTACTTGATACCAGACAACTGCACTAGTGCACAGTGATTTCTGCCTCCATGAACAAAAGTATTGCAGGCTACCACTGATATTTTTCATTCTCCTAGTCTTACACTCAAGGATTATTGCAAGTCCTGACTTCCACTGCCCTGTGATCCAAGTAGTGTTGGAAGAAGAAAATTTGAGATGGAGACTGGGAAGGGAATCGAAGTGAGAGAAGTTGCTGTGCTGCAGTGGCGCTTCTGCCTGGTGACTGAAGAGCTGCCACAGGACCTGGCAAAGTCAGGCTGGTGCATAAGGGGAGGACTGGTGGAGGAGCAGGCTAGCTCTTTTCATAAGAGACAGCTACTGACCCCCTTTCCAGCTGGCCATCTGGTACCTGAGAAGGCCGGTCTCACTTGCTTTATTCAGTCCTTTGACTTCTGTCCTGGTAAAAAGAGAGGAGTGTAACTGTTGGAAGGGATTTGCAGCCCAAGATGCAGGATAAGAGGGTTAAGGTCACGGGGGCCTAGAATAAAGCATATTCTATGCCTGTTTGCTACCAGGAAAATCACTCTATCACAAAGAAAAACACATACTTAACATTTAGTTAAAGTACTAAAAATACAAAAGGCATATGTATTCAGGGAGAGAAATGGATGAGTCATTTGTTGTTAATGGTAAAGTCTATCTCCCACTTTCCATGTATAGCACTTCTACATTTATAATAATACATTATAATTTATTTCTCATACATTTTATACTTTGCCATATGAGAGACTGCTATGCTTATAAAAGGGACTCAAAAAGGAAATGGATTGTCATACTCGGAAAACAGGTTTGGGTTCCTCTTACTCACGTTTAAAACAATACAAAACCACAATTTTCAATATATCACCAGTATATAAAGCCTGAGGGAGTTTGTTCTGTCAGGGAAGTGACACGTCTGTATATTGACCAAGTTACACTGGATGCAACATAGACTTGCAGTGGTCTGCTCAGGCAGTACTGCTGTAGAGATGGAGAAATCTCACTGGCTGCACTGTGATAAAGCATGGAACAGAGAACTGCTGCCAAGGCCTCACATTCGTTCTTACAATTCCAGTATCGGTTGCTCAGTATTGGCAGCGATAAACAGACAAAGGTGTTTTCAGTCTTAAAGTGCTATAGCTTCTAAGGGTAATGTGGTCCCTCCTTGGGGTAACTAAAACTGCATAGAAGAGATGGGGTGAGACAGCAATGAGCAGTTCATGTCTGATATGGCTCACATCTAAGAGTGGGTGTGTCATGGAGTCAAAGTTCTGGTAGGACTGCTCCGGTTAATTCAGTAACTGCATATTTTTCCTGTACTAGCTAGGAAAGAATATTCTTGGAAGTCCAATCGTGAAGGCTTCTATTAGGTATACTTATATTCACATCCTTGCTGTAGAAACTAGAGTGAATGAACCTCAGTGTTGGATCCTCAGAGAGACTGAGACAAAGTACTTCATCTAAACAAGACTCAGTCTTCATAAATTTCACTTCATCTGCTTGTGCGATTGTGTTTCTCTCCAGCTGTGTAGTCAGTGGCAGGTGACACAGAAGGTAGCGGAGATGAAAGTGCAATGGGATTCATTGGCTACAAGTGCTCAATGACAGGGTGAAAGGCTAAGCAGAGACAGCAGCAAATGGTGGTAATTAGCTAAAGGTGGTCCTCATTTCGCACCTTCCACCAGAAGCTCTGCTGACCAAGTAACATCAGTTATTTATTTATTTTCTTAAATTTTTGAGCTTCCCATTCTCTATCATCTTTCCATAGTGGTTCTCTACTACTCAGTCTAACTTAGTCTGACAGTGCTTGTAATCCTATGTGAGAAAAGCCTTTTCAAGCCACAGTTAAAGTTAGGGAGCTGCTGTAAACATAGCAGCATTTGGATGAGTTTCGGAAACTTCAGAGATTTCACAGTAGCCACTGGAAGGGAGCAGTGGTGTGGCTGTCCACCATTATAGGAAATAAGAGTCCACTGATTTTGCAAGGGATGTGAATTCTGAGTAGTATTGTGACCTTCTTATTTAGATGCCTTGGGTAAATACTCTAAGACTGAAAAATTAGAAATCTGGCAACAAGGACCTGTGCTAAATGTCCAAGTTGCCTGTGCAATCAGTGGAGGGAGGTAGTTGCTTCTCAGGAGACGTTCAAAGCAATAACATGATCTTGCTTGCCTCCTTTTGTTGATTTGCCTGTCTCCTTTTATTGATTATTTGGCAGTTCTGGTCTGGTAACTCAGTATTGCTGAACTCTAGAAAGTAGCTGCTGTGCAGCAGAGGAATTGACAATGCCAAACTGCCCAGGCTACCAGACTGACAAAAAAGAGGATGTCTTGTTTGGGGTGGAGTCATAAAGCAAAGAGAAAACCTAATAGACAAGGCACGAGCCCTCCTGCAAGATCTGAGTGCCTTGTAATGTGGTAATAATCTCGCCTACCACTGCTCTCTGAGCTCTCCTGTACTCCTGTCACATCTGATTAGAGAATGTGTGGTGGAGATTTAATCACACCAGAGAGACTCCTAAACTGAAACACTGGTTTTGGGTGTCTCTGAAATTAATGGCAAGCTCAGCAAAGTCTGTGATGCAAATTGTGATTGCACGTACATACTGAGGCTTTCTAATGAGTTTGCTGGGTCTTGGGTTGTGGTGTGTCTGGCATTAGGGAAAAAAGACCTTGGAGCTTGTATCCCTGGTAATATTTAGTTATTCTTGCATCAGAGGGTTTTAAAAAGAATAGCAGTACCAGAGAACAGTGTCTGCAGTGCAGCCTCTCTGTAACTTCTTCCAACAGGTCCTCTATTTTGCTAGTTAGTTTGGAAGAAAAGACATAAAATATCTGAAAGCTGATGGGAACGCGTCCCAAAGGTTTTCCAGACATAAGACATAGGAGAGACTTTGAATGAATTGACGGAAAGAATCATCCAATCCAATGGGTAACACACTTCATCCTGTGGGTTGGTGCAGCTACTGTGAAGGATCTTTAGTGGTTTTTAAGTTTTGGTTTCTAATTTGTTTATTAGTATTTGACATGGGTTGCAGCATCAGGTTGCTGCAGCCCCCCTGTTAATTGCACTCATGGTGTTAAAGGTTGGGATCTGGCTGATGGGGCTTGTTGTCCTTCTTTGCGGTGATAACAGAGTACCTCCACACAAGCCATGGACTTTTCTGAAAAGGACCCCAAAGCCCTGACATTAAACAAGTAGGAGGAGGGGGATATGTGTTGTATTTGCATTAGGTGTTTTCTGTAGCTGCAGTGAAAATGCCATGGGCTCAAAAAGGTGCAGAGGTCTGTTGTTCTGTGGATCCCAAAAGCTCTCTGCATGCTTTCTTTCTACTGAAACGCTGTGAAAGGGACTGCAGAGGGCAGAAGCCCAGGAAGGACACAAAGGAAAAAACACTTGAAAATCAGATTGGTTTAGGCCAATGAAACTCAAATATTGTTGATCACTCTCTACTGATTTCTTTCTCCATAATTTCCTTGGCTGAAGGCATGGGTTTCTTTTTGTTAAGAGGTATATACTGATACGATTAGAAAAGGCAGGTTGGGATGAGACTGATGGCCATTTAAGATTGAAATAAAAGACACTGTGGTTTAGATTTTAAACCTTAGAAGTTAATTGGTCAGAACTGGACATAGCCTGAGTCCTTTCCAACCAAGAGGGGAAAAAAAAAAAAAAAAAAAAAAGTCTTGTTCCAGCCTTTTCCTTTTGCTGAGCTGCATCCAGTGTTCATTGCAGCAAGACAGAGACATCTCACTCCAGTTGTCCCAAGGACTGGAACCAATGTCTTTTTCTGTTTGGGTTTGCTCGCAGATGGATGATTAACACCCTGAGCAAACCAGGCTGCTTCTGTGTTTTGTGGCGTGCTGTTTGTGAACAGCAATGTACCTGCTGTTGACAACGCTGACGGTGAGCATAGGGCTACACATTTTATTATCTGCCAAGTACCTTTATAGCAAAGTTTGCTAAGAACAGTTTAATGACAACATACATCTGCCTATTATGTATGCAATAAATGGAGATGCTGTGAAATTACTGGTAATAACAAATGCTACCAAATCATTTACTACGTGGTTTAAGTGCTGCATGCTTTGCTGTCTCAAGCACAGGCAGCAGCATACATTTCTTTTTATTTTAATGAAGGCGTTTGATGATGATTATATATTTGAAGGTTTTTTAAAAAAACTCAAATGTGTTGATGCTTTTTGGACTGTCCAGACCTCCTGAGTCTGCAGTGTAATGCTAGATAACTTCTGAGAATAGATTTGCCTACAGGATTGATGGTTCCCAGGGGTGCTGGACACATTAAGAGAAAAGCCTTTGCTGCAGCGTTTTAATGCTTTTAAGCCCTGCTGGATCTTGAATATTCAATGACTTTAAAAATATCAAAACATAAGAATAATTTTTATGATTTCATGAGATAAAGTGAAAGATGTTAGAAATCAGAAAATCTGTTCTAGAGCCCATCTGTTTATTGACTTACTAGTCCTAGATAGGTCCCTATTGTACAATTTCCCAAAATGTCTCCAAACTGCAGAAAAAAAAAAAGATTCCATCTGAATTTAGGAAAAGAGTTCACACAATCCCTTCACACCCATTTTAATTTGTTCCTCACTAATTTTATAGTGAGGTCTCCATTAAACATGATCTGAAGCATGTGAGCTTTTATTAAAGGCATTTCCAGAAGACGTTCATTTTCTCGCTTGCTATCAACCTGTTTGTAACACCTCTGGTTGTTCCCTCTATGGCTGGCCCAGGCAGCTACTACTGTGGTATTTGCTGTACACAGTTCTTCTCCTCAAGAAACACAGGACTGACTTTTCCGAGTTTAGCTCCCTTGCATATCTTCCTAAAAACTAGGTGTCAGGGCAGAGGGCTACTGTTGGTTACGTAAGTGCTGGGTTATTCTACCATATTAGGCTTTTATCTGTCCTCCATCCCTCGTCCTTTCCTTGCCTTCCATGAAACAGCTTCTAACATCCAAACAATTCCCAAGATGTTCATGAGATGCTATGCTAGCTCCAGTAAGGACAGCGCAGCCAAGATGAGGCTTGTAAGTGAAGAGAGCAGTATGAGGGAACAATTTCAGTCTTTCACTTCTGTGCATTTATATTGCGGTCCTTTCCACTCATAACTTTATTGTCCATGGTTGTATATGTTCAGTCAAAAGCCACTCTGAATACATGTTGTTTCCAAGACAAGTGATGGCATTTGTTGCCTTGTAAAGCCTTTGTGATATCCTCGGTACAGAAGAGTGTGCAGTTAATTTTGCAGTCAGAGTGATTACATCTTTTTGGGAAAAGATCATTTCATGGTCTTTAGGGTGTTGAACTTTAACTTCGAAGGGTCTCAGTGATGTGACAATCTCCAACAGCATCTGCTGAGCAGCTGGAAAATCTGAGACCATATAAAAATGAACTGATTGTCTCTCCTGTATTTTATAATGACATGGGTGTGATTTTTTTCACCTGTGTCCTTTTTCTTTTTTTCATCCTACCTCCATCACCATATGCTCTTGATATTTAAGGCCACTCCTGCCTTCCATGCTGCACATGGATTTGTTAGTACTTCAGGTGCTCTTTATCTCCTCTGAATATGGTAACTGATGGCACAGAAGATAATTTCTGCTGGATTTCTCTAAGCTTCTGTGTTTCTGGCTGTTTATTGCTGAGTGTAGCTTTTACAAGGTCCTCCCAGTTCAAGAAATACGATTATCCGAGACTGTATGAGATTTTTGTGCTAGTGTCAGCTCCTGTAAAGAGCCCTTGAACAACAAAAAAAGTTGTTGATGTGTAGATGAGTAAGAACATCTGGTTAATGCTTTTTAGCATCTTAAACTTTTGTTAGTATAGGCCTCTACTGCAGGACGAATATTGTAGTAGTGTATTTGTTTATCTACTCATTTATAAATTCCATCTCAGAACAATGGCTTCTCCTTCATGCAAGCCAAAAGGTACACTCTATCTATAAGTCAAGGCACAATGCTGCTTTGATAAATCTCAGATGAAAGAACAGCTTGTAATAGCAGGTCAGTTTTGCCTGAATCACACCGTATCAAGGGAAGATAGAATTTACTACAACTTGGATCATCTGAAGTAGCCAGTCACCATAAGGAAAGGAAATACTTTTTCACATTCCCACCCTAGTTTTCCCAGGTTTCTCGCAGGAAGACACACATAATATCCAGAATGGCCTTGCTTACTTTCTTGTGATCTGTCAGGTGTCTAGAGATGAACTGATGACGCTGGGTGCAAGAGCTGTTTCTGACTATATGGTGTCTTTGAGTCTCTTACGGCTCAGCGGCTGATCTCAGTGCCTGTAGCTTCACACCCCCCTTCCTTTCCATACCCTCAAATCAGACAGTTTGTATTTCTGCTGAGATTTCCAATTATCCCTAGAAATAATGGGTATATCTTGATGGAAGTGGCCAGGATGAAGTAGATTCATTTGTCATGAAAAATTATTTCCAATATTTAAAATTACTGTATAGACCTCGGAGATGCTATCTGTGTAATTAGCTTTCCTTATCTCTCGGCTTTGGCCAGTCAAAGCCATCAAGCTGGAAGGCAGGCACTGACACAGTGCATTTTCTGTCTCATTTCGTCTTCTCTATTCATCTCAGGGGGAGAGGAAGCACTTGGCATTCATGATGGTCTCTTAATTGACTCTCTCTCTCCATGTGGAGAGATAGGCAGTCACCCTTTGGACACTTTGATTGATTGGATGATGCTATTATGGGATATAGAAAGGGTTGACAAAAGCACAGCTATCACCACAAGCAGGAAAAGATGGTACTTGGTGTTGTATATTGGCTCACCCAGATATGCGTAGTTTGTCTGCCTTCTCTCATGTGCAGTTAATCCACAGAATAGCTCACAGGGTAGTCCTGGTGAATGCACCACCACTAGGTACCAGACTCCAAGCTATGGCTCTCCAGAGGTAAACCATTCTCACTTGCTCTGCTAAAGGGTCTAAGAATACATAAAGAAAGGAAAGATAATTTTCATCATCTTTATTTGCTTCCTTCCAAGTAGCCTCATTTTTTTTTTTTTCCTGAGTAATTGAGCAAGGAGGTTAAAATTGGGAGATAAGGTTCAGAGGGAAACTGTAAAATGCAAAACCAAGGAGATAGCCGTCACATTAATTTAAAAGCCGTCCCACTGAAGAGACACAACAGCAGGGAAGATGTGCAAGAAAAGCAGCCTCATAATAAGTGCTGTTGGTCTCATGATGCTTCCATTTTTTTATAGCCTGCGGCTGTTGATTTCTGAAGTTCTGCCTGTTAAGGCAAGATCCTCATGTGGTCAGCCTGGGCCCTTTGGATAGGAGTTTCCTACTGCACTCATCTTGTGTTCTTGTGAGCAACTTAGCATTTTTCCGTTTCTGAACAAAGATGCCGCTAAAGGGAGCAGGAGGACAGGGCAGATTGAAGGGGATTACTGTTGGAAGTTGTATCAAAGCACCAGCGTTTAGGATTCAAATGGAGTAATGTGGAATCAGACTTTTAAGTCTGACTACCCCAATACCTACAGGGCCCATTTCAAACTGCTGAGAAAAGAAAAATATGGCATTTTAAATGGTAACTTTTTACCTACTACCTTTCATAAAATGAGTAAAAATGGAAGATGACAATTCAGCCCTCAGCTGTAAAGTATGTTAGATTGACAGCTCTGGGAGTCCTAGGCTTGTGCTCAGAATGAGAAGTATGTACATAGGAGCTATCCTTGAGACACCTTACTCATCTCTTGGAGGAGTATTTGTGTTAGAGATTAGAGGGTAGGCCAGTCTTCCTGATCTGCCCAGTGTTTGGTAGAGCTGCAAAGTGGAGTGGTGACAGGAGGACCTCTTCTTCTAGACCTCTGATTTCCTTTCCATTGCTTGTGTTACTGCTGAAGGCAGAAAGAGGCATGAAGAAGCTGTGTGTGTGCCCAGCCCAGGGAACAGAGCAAGAGGTTCTGAGCTGCCAAAATGGAGCTTGTGCTGCATGTAGCCTCTGCCATGTGAGGACAAGACTTCTCCCTTAACAACTGACTGGCAAAAGGCATATGCTTGCTAAACAGTGAAAGGAAGCAAGAATAGAGAAACCATCTCAAATATTTTATGGTTTTTTGTTTGTTTGTTTGTTTTAATCTTTCTGTTCTGGTTCCTAGACGTGGATGCCTAACAATTTAGTGCCTAGACACGGAAACAGACAGGTTTTCACCATTTTGTTACCATCTGCCCAGTGAAGTTCTCTTCTGTTGTAGACCAGCTTTTTGATGTAAACCTCAAAAGTCACTGCTACTCCATTTGTGCTGATCAGCTCTTGTGCCCAATTTGTGCAACAACTCTCCTTTATTCTGCATTTGCATTTGATGGTTTTGTCCTCGTGGAGAACTGAACAGCACTGAATTTTAGCCTGTCTCCCCCTGTCAAGTGTTACTGAAGGATGATTTAGTACTGCAGCTAAGGCGTTTCCCTCAAAGCTGTGGTTTTAATAATTCCAGCTTTTCTTCTTGTTGAACACAAAGTTGGTCAGCTGAGCATGTGGAAGAAGTAAAGCACAGGTAGTAGTCTGCAGTTCACTTTTCTCTAGTCTTAGGCTGATGCTGGGAGCACCACTGTGGGTGGAAGGAGCTGCCATTAGCCACCTTGGTGAAGGGGATGGAGATTGTCCAGAGGTTTGTGGGATGGAGATTTGCTCCTGTCCCAGTCTGTCACCCTTCTTTTTACCAAGGCAACGTCTCAGTTCTGTGTCTTGCTCAAACACTTGTATGCTATTCCCCTAAGCCTGACATGTTCTTTCTACCACCTTGTCTTCCAATCTGATCAAATTTCACTTTCTTGTCTTGTGCAGAAGAGCAAGGAATGTCCTGAAAGATTTCTTGGAATGTGGGAAAATGGGACAAGGGAAGGAATGAGTAGAGCTTTCCCAGACAAAAGACTGCGGTCTTTTCCGTGTGTCATTTTCTAGTCTGCAGCCTTTTTGGATAAAGCAATTAGACAAACAAAGAGGATTAAAGAGAAACAAATTATTTATCATACTGTGTTTTAAATGCCTAACTTTATTTTTGCTTTATCTTTAAACTTTTTATTCAAAGTCAAAGGCACTTGGGCTACTTCAAAAAAACAAATAAAAAACCTAACCAACCAACCAAAAAAATAAACCCCAAACCAACCAACCAAAAAAAACCCCAAACCAAAACTAACCAGCAGCAAACAAACAAACAAAATCATAAAGGAACACCGCAAATATCTATGTTGAAGACTAATGAATCCAGTGGACAGCAGGGCTCACATCCAAATAAAAAAGGCAGAAAAGTGTAAGCTGGAATTGGTATCGACTGTGCAACGTGTACAGTGCTAATGGACCTGCAGAAGTAACAAGAACATTGCAGCCATAAAGTGAAAGCCTGGTCCACTGTGAATACAGATGAAGGTGGGAAAGACAGTGCTTTTATGGGGCTGATTTTGCACACCTGGCTTCTTGAGCTATCCTGTTTTTAAAGTCAGAGTGACAGGATGTAGATTAGCAATCAACGTCCTCATTTAGCCATTTGTCCCCAGGCTGATTTACACTGCTCTGATTTCTCTTTTCTTTTGTCTTTTCCTGCTGGCTGATGAATATTTGCTGAGCCCATCTATTCTTTTTGAGACTGTTCTGTGGCTGGGGGTTTGAGTTGTGGGCTGGTTTTTCTTTTTTTTTTTTCTTTTTTTTTCTTCCTCACTCCCTTCAAGAAGCTGTGGAAGTTAAAATGTTGGTCATGTACTCTTATTTGTTTGTGTTTTCCCATCACACCTTAGTGTGTGCCACCAGCCAAGCCTCAGTCAGTAAGTCTTCCAGGAGAAGCAGCTTTGAAACAGCTGCCATGTCCCTTCTGATGAGAGCTGGTTTTTTTTCCCAGACGCACCATCACTGAGATTAGGGAGTGATACTGGCCTGTATACACTTGCGGATCAACGTGCTCCATCAAAACACTGATCAGCAAAATCCTATCAAAACATGTGACACCCATAGCTTTCTTCTCCCATATGGATCCTTTGAAAGGGAGTATCCTGTTAGGTGCAGAAGAGATTGTGCGTGCCAAGAGCTGTAGATCATCTATTTGGTTGCCTGCAGCTGGCTGTGTATTGTTTTTTTTTCCTTCTTCAGCGTTGCTCCTGGGTTACGTGCTTGAACAACTCCTTGGTGAAGGCTGCCTAGGAGGGTTTCAGGGCAGGAAGGAGGACCACCCAGATACAACTTGGAGGAGAGATATAGGGGTTCTGGTCTTAAACTTGTGTTTGGGCTTGAGATGTTCTCAGTACTGAGATGAAACAGAGTTGTTCAGGCAATGAACTGTAACCCATCTGACACTGCTGATGAGACCATCTTTGCATATTGACAATGGGTTTTAAGCTATTCTCTGACACAGTGATAGGGTGCCTGCTAGATCTCATAGTATTACTCATCTCTGTAGAAGCCAGAGATGTGGGCTCGAGTGAATTTTTGTACCCTTATATACAGATAACATATGGGAGAGCCTTCAAACTGACAGGGAGCAGGCAAGATCATAGCTGAGAGAAAGTCAGTGAGTTGCTGACCTCTCTACCTGTCTTTGAGCTATCAGAATAAGTTTAAACTGTTTATAAGGATGCAAAACGATAATCCTATGCAAACACGTGCCTTTTTTTGCATATATGCAGAGTATTTTGAAAAAGAGAGAGAGATGATATCATTTGATGTTTTGGGAAACTGTGCTATAGAGCAATTAAGGTACTTATGGTAAGATTCAAGATCACAAAAGTAATTAGCCACAGACCCGGGCTGAGGGGGTTGCATCTCCTTTACTGGGACTTAAATGTCTGAATCTAAGATATCAGATAACTTAGTCATTAGACTCTTAGGTCGCTAAGCTACTTTTTCCACCTTCAGAAAGCTATCTGATGTCTCTGAAATTATATTTGCAGATCTCTCTAGACATGGCGATATAGTCCTGGGATATTTGATTAACAGTTCCTAGAGATAAATACTTATACACTGTGATAGGCTAGAGATAATTCATATCAGAAATCTGTGTTCCCTCATCTTCTCCTCCTCTCCTGTTTTCCCACTCAGAAGAGCACTGATGAATCACTTTGGCCTTTCAGCCGTGCAGTAATGAGAAGCTGATTGCTGTACAGCTCCCCACGGCTCGGCCTCTCTCTTATCCAGCATTGCACTCACTCAACTACCATTCCCTGTGTGCCTGGCCAAGATCCAGGGGACTCCAACTAACTAATTTGTGGACGAAGTTAGCAAAGATGTGCCTGTTAGACAAAACTGAAGTTGTACAAGCCTTAAGGAACAAATTATCACTAAGGAAATGTCTTCTAGCTCTCGCTGACAGATAACAGCGATTTTTGCTTGACCGAGGCTAAAAGTACAACAAAAGCTGTTACTTGGAAATCTTTGCAAAGCTGCCTCACAGGTGCTGTTCAGAGGGTGTGTAGCAGTGTTTGGGCACAGAGTGCCCTGTACTGCCATGTGTGCAGTCCTGTTTGCTCTGCAAGACTCTCCGCTGACTGCTCCAGTGGTAGTACCTGCAGGTGAACTGTGTGAGCATGGGCAGTTGTGTAAATTCAGCATCACTGCTTGGCTTGTGAGTAGATTTGATTTGGTCTTCTCTCTTCCCTTCCCTTCTCACAAAACAAGCCTTGACATATATGGTACATCACTAACTCAGTACTTGACAAAAGTATGCATACAGACTTGCCTTGGGATTCTTTATCTGCCTTATATCACTACAGACAAGTTCATTTTTCTGTGCCTTATCTTCCCCAGCTGCAAAATCCACAGATACTTGAGACTTTCCTGAGTAATAGACAAGTTGCAAGGTGAAAAATTCATAAATCATTAAGAGCTTCAGTCTAGGATGAAAAAAGTTGAAGACCAGCAAATCTTTAATTTTCATTAATCTTTGACCTTCCATTTCATAGTTTTTCTTGAGCTTAATGGACCTCCTGCCCTTTCAGGTAGAAAACCTGACCTTGTGATTGGTATTTATTTTTGTGTTATTAAATTCCTTTTTCCTATTGTTCCTAGTTGACACATAGTATTTCATTTTTCACTAGTACAGAAATGTGGGCAGCTTTTATTTTTGTGTATTAATAATTTCAGTATATATCCCCAAAAGAACAATATTTCCCAGACCCACGATATTTATTAAAAATCCTTAAATGTCAGAGATTTTATATTAAAATAGCAATGACTTCCTGTCTTCTGCTACTTCTCTATGCCTGCAATGCTAATGCAATCCTTGTGTGGTTGTTGGGGCAAAGTGCTGGATTTTTTTTTTTGAAGTATACAAGCAAGCTTTTGTAGATCAAATGCTGTAGTACTTGAGCCACTCAAGGGGAGAAAACTTTCTAGTTTCTTTGGCATTGAAAAGGTAAAATTATTCATTGCCCTTTATGAAGCACTAAACAAATGATGAGATTTCGTATGGTGTATCAGCAATTGGCTGAATGTGTTTAACTTGATAGTGAGATGAGATTTACAGAGCACACAAGAAAGGAGCCTTGAATAGTTTTACCCGTTGACCTTTACCAAGATAATAACCCTGAATATCAACTCCTCAGCAGTTAAATTGTGTACTAATGATGCGACGTTGGATATTTAGCTACAGGTATGCCAGTGAGAAGTACTCCTATTCCCATGAGTACAAATGTACATTCAAGAAATGTGAGTATAAAAAGTCTATGCTTGACAAGCTTCCATGGCTATTTCTTATTTCAAAAACAAACAAACCACCTGTAAAGAAAGTGCTGTCGAGCAGTTTAGAATGAAATACAACAGTATGAAAGAAATTGACGAAAAAGTTAAATTATAATCAGGAAGCTGAAGGGAGGAATTATGGAGAAAGGTTAGAAGAGTTCAGTATGTATTGTTTGGTAAAACGCTAACCTGAGGGGAGGGTGATGGATCAGCTCTGAAAGGAGGAAGGGGAAGTACTTAAGGTAAGTTCACAGGACATTAACTACAGCAAATTGGTTTAAATTAAGAGAACTAGTGAACATCATGGACAGCATCCTAATAGTGAGCTTCATTTCCTTTTGCTTTGTTTTGCTATATCAGGAACACTAGAGAAGGGATGGAAATCCCGTCAGTTGGACACTGGAATTTAGGATGGCTGAAACAGCAGAGTATGGCCAGGCTGCCATGTGCTTTAATGCAGTGTGCTTTGTAAGAGGGAAGGGAAAGAAGAGAGCGGCATGATCCAGCCAGCTCTTCGGTTTCTAGCTTGGATGGAATAATGAAAACCTGGAGATGTCTTTGAATTTCAAAAGACCTGTTTTTCTTTCTAAATCCTTCTAATTACTGGATATGTTTTTCCAATTAGTGAGAACGTGAATAAATTTATAAGATATGCAAGACACTGATTCTCAAAGTATATTTGCTTGGTTCTTATTGTAATTACTTATTGCAATAACATATACTGAATTAGGAAGGATGGTATAATAGTTTATTGTGTAAAAATAAAAACATTTTGATACATCAGCTTCTTTGCTACATCTTAAAAAATTGTGGAACAGACTCCACATTTAGGCAAATTAGAAACAGTATTATATAACATATGGAACAGTATCAGATAAGAAAAAAAAATCATTAAGGCAGGTATTGTCAAACACACTGCATGAAAAAGCTGTTGCCAGAAACTCCAAATCCCAAACTTAACTCTCATTTAGAAGAGATATTCATGGGCTCATATGAGAAAGAAAAGCTCAGGGGAGTGTAACGTGTCCAAGATCTTTCCAGGTTGCTGGTAAAGAAGGGCCTAGTGTAGGGCTTATTCTCTGTATCCAGCGTGTGAGCAAAACAAGTGGCAGGTGAAGGACGGAGCTTTTTCTGACTGCCAAGCTGTCATCCCAAACGTTGCTCATCGGCATAAAAAATTTAAAAAAAACCAAAACAAAACAAAACAAAGCAAACAAACCCCACCACAACAAAGATGTAGTCTGCCATTTAGTTCACTTGCATTTAGTCATCCTCTTCCATGGACTTTGCTTGATCTTTGGTAAATGAATTAGGTTCTGATGCATAAAAGCAGTGAACCCTGGCAAACCTCAGGGTTGCCCTGTCTAGTATTTAGAGGCCCATCAGCTCTTAAGAGTAAAATCTCAAAATCTAAGTTACCTAAAGTGGTCATTAGGTAAGGACAGTGTTCACGACAGTCAGTGACTGGGGGGAAGCAGGGATGGGGTTCAGGTAGCCACTAGTGCATACCATGTAGAGTCTTCTCTCCCAGATGTGCCTTGATCTTGCTGCAGGCTGGACCTTCATGCCCACATGAACATGAAATTCATATTCTAAAACCTACTTCAAGATTTACATGCCAAATAGCATCGTATGTGGTCATACAGCTGCAGGGTGTTGATGAGGCACTTTGGTGCTCTGCCTGGTTGCTCTGCTTTTACATCCTCTTCCTTCCATTGAACAGAAACTCCTTTGTTGCCAGACTCTAAATTGCTTGCAGTTCTGTGCCCTAATCTCTCCACATGTCTAGTGGCTCACACGATGTTCTCTGCTTTGTCCAAGAGTTACATAAGGGACGTTGCACTTAGACTCCTGTATCCTTTGTTCTGGCAACTTTATACCCTGTGGAGGAAAAGCTAGGGCCATGTTTAAAAGCTATGGAAGCTTGGGAGCTTCTGAGACTGGCCATGTATTATTGCAGGGTTTTTTAGTTAGACTGGCATTGTTCCATTGAGCTGTGTCAGGAGTGAGAAAAGCACAGTGATTTCCTTTTCCAGCTGCAGATGAAATTAGGGAAGTATGACTGTCCTGCAGCAATCCTGCTGGTTTTGGTGCCTTTGTTGGAGCACAGCTGTGCCCAGCAGCTGGTCTGGAATCAGGGAATCAGGAAATTTGCACAGTTAGCAGATATAAATAGAGAATGTGTAACTATGAGCAATGCTTAACTCTGCAGTAAATGAATAGTAGTCCAAATAAAAGGATAACTGAAGTCTTAAAAAAACTGGCTTGTGCCTCAATATTTTGAATCTCTGCAGAACTGGAAAAAGAAACAGGTGTTATACCTAGAGTCTTACCATCTATGTTTCCAGTGATGTCAAGAACGGCCCCCTTTCCCTGACAGATCTAGATTATTTTTAGGCTTCTGGATTATTTTCCAGTTTCCAAAGGATTTATTGGCCTCTCTGCATTTTGATTTGTTTGATATTCTGAGAATTTTTTCTGGGCCTGTCTGATGAAGGGTATGATGAGGAGGTGGCACGTAGCTCTTAGGTTATGCAGAAAGGAGGGAACAGCAGCCCGGTGGTGGTGCAGCAGCCGTTCAGGGCACCAGGTTGTGTCCCTGCGCTGCCGTGGCTCTGCAGTGTGACGCTGCATGAACTGGCTCCTATTTCTGTCTCAGTTTGTGCTGTGAAAGTAGGCCAGTTCAAAAGACATTCCTGAGGGCATCTCAATGCTTTCAAACTATGCTGAGGACTTCAAATAATGGGAATTGAGGGCAGGAAAGCCATCTGATTAGGAGACCTACCCTTTCCCTGCTTGGTCAGAGTATGTCAGCTGCTTATTGTAGAAAACAGGGTGTTCTTTGTGGTGTGGTGTAGAGCTGTGTCTAATCCTTTCCAGGTGTAAATTAGGAAAAGCTTCTGTTGAAACAGTGCTTGCTGATCCAGAACTTGTGCAGACATGAATGAAAGCTTGGGACCTTGCCCAGTGAATGCCAGTGGGAGCTGGTGGCAGTGAGAACATACAGAAAAAGCGACTGGGATTTGCTGTGTGTCTCTGCTTTCTCTTCCACGCCAGGAGGAGCCATACTACTGTCCCTTTATAAAACAAGTATTTCACAGCACTCGTGGCAGAAGTGAAGTCAAATGCAGCCTCCTTCGCCATCTGATGGCCTCAGGCAGCATTGCCACTTGCCCCTCACTGTGCCCCCAAAGTGTCTGAGCAAGTGGATGCGTTCCTGTGTGACCTCCCCTAGAGTCCTGCTCTGGCAGGGGTGTTGGACTCGATGACCTTTGGAGGTCGCTTCCAAACCCTTAACATTCTGTGTGATTCTGCAAAGTACAGCAGCCCTGGGGTCCACAGCCTCTGCATCCCCATCACCTGCTCTGCTCACCCACCAGCTGCTGGCTCACTTGACTTGATAAACTCCTACAGGCACCTCTTTTGGGGAAAAACTTTACACTCTTTATCTTCAAATGGACCAGAAATATGTCCTGAAGTGTATTGTTTTTGTAATACACCTGAATACGTGCCTGTTTTCCACTCCCTGGACTCCACCTGTACCCTCACAGCCCTTCCAGGAAGCCTCAGGGAAAAAGCAGAGCATGCTGTACCGTACAGATGTGGTGTTGCAACTCTCAGGACCATGATCGAGCCCAGTGTAAGAGCCTATGAATCACTTTACCTAGAAACCAGAGAGAAGTGGCTCACTTTTTGTATAAGTGGCTGCTTATCTGCTTCTGTGGATGAAGAGCTTAACATCCCTTTTGTCAGAGATATGGGCATTGATGGCTCACGTATTAAGCTATGACTCTTTAAATGCTTGAATGACTTGGTTTAAAATAATAACAAGCTGGAGAGAGAGTTACATGTGGGGAGCGTTCCTTCTATATGTATCCTAGGTACTCATCTTCCATCATGTCAGTCTGATGACTTTCACTGGCCCTCACTTTCACATTAAAAAAGGGAGTAAATTGAGCTGTCTTTGATGATAATGTAGTTAGACTCCAGTGACCTGTCAGAAGTGGATTTGAAGTGTATTTATGCCTAATGCATAATATCCTTAATACAAGAGTTGAGTATGTTTAATTGTTTTTGTTTACAACTTCCTTTTAATATATTTGTTTTAGTTTTGTAATGATTTCCTAAGCAAGGATCTAATAATACATTGTTGAAAAGCTTAAATTACATTCTTTCCTATTTTCAAATAAAAGAAAATCACAAAGTAACTTGTTGGATAGATCTCAGGATAGATCTCATTTGAGTCCTGCTTTAGAATATAGACCAACATTATTAGGGGCTCAGCAGAAGCATAATAAAGAGGTCCTATTAAATATTGTTTAGGTGAAGGCAGTAGTGGCCCATTTGGACTAGATTCCTCTTGTTTTGGAGCATCCAACAAGGACTGCAAATTCTGCCCATACTTCAGTCACTAAGGAAAGTGATTTGAGAGCTCTATCACCAGATCATGAGACAAATGAAAGGAAAGTGGTTTGGCTCTGGAATGGCTGAAATATCCAGTAAATCAGTATCACTGGAGTAATTTAGCTGTTCTAACTTGGTAGCATTTCTACACTCCTCCAACGCTGGTAGTTTTCATCAGAATTTCAGATGACATTATCAGTCCTCAAAAAATCCAGGACTGAACTTTGGCTTCATTATATTGTGTTGTGCAGTCTCTCATCGGTGGCATAAAAATGGGAATCAAATCTGGCAGTTTGAAAAAGTAATCACACCCCTGATGAAGATATATTTTGTCACTTAAAACATATACTTTTGCTTCAACAGCAGACAGTGCTGTAGGAAGCAGCGTATAATTAGATGTTGCTGTAGGAGGTGGTTGTCAATCCGAATTCAAGACATGCAGGTCAAAGCAGCATTTGTATCCTTGTGTGCTGGCTGCTAAGCCTGCTTCAAAGTCAGAGTTTCACCATTAGGTGGCAGTTTCACTTACTATCACTTATTTTATCATTATGTGTTTCAAGTCTGAGAAGTTGTCTCTTCTCCTTGCAAACTAAGGAAATCTTAACTCCATTTTCCACACCATAGGCACCTCTGAAATCCAGTATCACAGCAGAGTTATACTGTATAGGTAAGATGAAGCTTTGCATTTTCAGGACCCAAGAAACAGAGACATCAATGTTTCTTAAATAACTAATGGAATCTAGTAATTAAAGAAGTGAACTGTGATGCTGTGGAATGTTAGAACTGTGTGCACCCATCAGTTTCATCGTTTACTTGGAACTGTCTTCAATATTTGAATGCTTACCTTTGCTTTTTTATAGCTTTCTGTTTTTTTTTTCAGAGAAAATGAGCACACTTCCACATTCCAGACTCAGGGAGAGCAGTTAGTAGTTCTCCTTGCTTAGTTTAAGTATGTTCTTCAGCCACGAAGTCCATGTTTTTGTTCCAATCTTATTAAATAACTGAGTTTCCTGATGACTTGTATCTATAAACAAATTTAATTCTGAAATGTTCTGCTAACACTAAGGAAAGTTAGACTTTGAAAGAAATACAGCCCTGAGGCACTATTTCAAAGATCACATGATAAAGACCTTCTTTAAAAACAACAACAAAACCAAAATACTCAAACAAACAGAAAAACCCTGAAGAGAGGCTAAAAACAATGGCTGCAATCCTAGGCTTCAAAATAACAAATGTAACTGTGTCCTGGCAATGTTTAGACAGATCCTTTAAACTTTATCTCATTAAATAACATGAACTCTACATGCAGATATATTTTTTTAATTCAGGGTTTAAGAGTGAGAGATTGTTTTTCTCACAGCATCAGTTTAAAAGTAATTCTGTTGCATCTGAGAAGCTCAGAACTGAACAACCTTCAAAGGCTGCTCTTCATCTCGAAGTACAGTACCTCCAAGCGGCAGGCGAGTCACAACGACTGAGACATTATGGAAAAGGTTTGCATTTTGTAGGATTTTTATAGTAAAATAGCACTTGCCTTGTGCATAGCACACTGATTTCACTTTGCCAGCTTATTGGTACTTTTGATCAAATGGAATAGTTGTCATATTCTTGGTTTCTCAGAGCCTGGCTTTCCGTTTGGGAAAGTGAGAGCTGCCTGTCTTCCTTCTTTCAGCTATACTTTGCTGTTGTGTCCTCCCTTTATGGTGGTAGCATTCAGTCTAGGTGACACAAGAGGAGTGTTTGTACAGTGTAAAGAAGTGATATGCTCTGGAAGACCAAGCAGCTGCAGATGTAACCCTGTGTTCCCAGGACAAAAGGTGCAATGTGACGAGATGTAACACTTGAGACTTTAATACCATGCAGAATGTTGTTCCAACATGATAAAATTGCTGTTAAGGCAACATCAGCCTCTTAACTGCCATCGGAGATAATGAAATTGTGTGTTTGGCAACACTGTGCATATTCTGCTGTTTTCCAAAGTTGGTTGTAAATTGGAAGGAGAACAGGTTTGAAAAATACCATGAGATATGATTTCTGTTTTACAGGTAGGAATCATCTGATGTGCTGTTTGCCTTGTGCACGTAACTGACTGGTTTTGCTGGGTTTTGTATAGGCCTTCTGCATAGTAACAAGAGAAAGAAAAAGATGAAGATGGGGAAAAAAGAATAATAGAATAGTTTGGATTGAAAGGGACCTTTCAAGTTCATCTTGTCCAACTCCTAGGAAATGCTGGATTCTGATGCCACAAACAGTACATGGGGGAAAACTGACAGGTGAAGTACATATAGCTAGCTAGTTTTAGATTGTTTTGTGCAGTGTACTCAATTTCAAACTGAAGGTGTCCCAGTAGGCAGCTGTTTTGTTCAGGCTCAAACAGTTACTATTGTTCTGAAATAATTTTTGTCTAAATAATTTCTGAAATCATACAGGATCCTCTAGGATGTAGAAATTTCTGGACTATAGGTTCTTCTGTTTCCTTATGTTGACTTGGATTTAGTTTCATGTCTCTTGTGGGAATAGGGCCATGAGTATTTCTCAAATCAGGGGCATATGGGACATGAAGGCTTAATACCAGTTTTATGTACAGTTCCACTAGCATGCTTGAGCCCCAAACAACAGCTGTGGGCTTCCCCCACCACTCTGTCCTTATCGCAGTGCTTTCACTTATCTCCTGTGCTTGGTTGTGTGGTTCCTTTGAAACGTGGGCAGATGTGAGAGGCACGTAAGAAGTGGGGCTGCTCCTATCTGCTCCTGCTTGCCTGAGCAACACTTGAAGCCTGCTCCCCACAGCTGAAAGCTGCCTTTTTAGAGTTGCAGCCTGGCTTTCTCATCCCTTTGCTATGGGTGCAGAAATGGTAAGGACATAGGCTGGAGAAAGCCTCAAGAGAAAGGGGTTAGATAGCACTGGAACAACAAGTTGTTGAAAAACTGAAAGAACGCCTTCAGATGTGATTATTCCCTCCCTTCTCCCCCTCCCCTCCCCGCCATTCTTCTCCCATTTTCATTGGTAACGATTAATAGCTTTCATCACTGTAGAGAAACACCATTTGAAAGAGTAGAAAATGTCATTCTTTCTCCCCACGCCTCCCTTTCGGGGCATGTATAATGAGGGAAGAGAACAATTTTCATCTCTGAAATAAACACAATTTACTGGTAGGGCATTTCTAGACAGACAGTCTCAGAGCCTGGAAAGCCTCATGATGGATTTGCCACAGCCTTTATACAAAGTTAATCTGATAGCCACGCTCCCATCTGCTTTCCCCATGCTTTGTGAAATTGTGTTGGGCTCTGTTTAAATAATCTCACTTTCTCTGATACACATTAGAGATTTGGCCAAATAATACATGTGAAAGCATTCTTCAGTCCTCCAAACATACATTCAGATATCTGTCTGTCCCTCAAACTTACCTTGACTTCCATCTTTGATTCCATTTTTTCTCTTTATTATGATTCATTCCTTTCCTTTTGTTACAGTTAACTCTTACTAGGTACCTATTTCATATTCATATCAACAAGAGCTAATTGCTCTAAGAGAACTGTGCATCTAATTACCTTTATGGGTAATTTTCAGCAAATAGCTAGTGATTAACTGTCCTGACCTTACCTGTGAGCCCACTCAGCTAAATGGGATGGCTTTTGCAATTTACTCTCCTGGTTCCATCTCTCCTGCACTTTAAGGAGTTTGGGAGACGTTTTAGGTGAAAGCAAACTGTTTTTTCTACAGCACCAAGCATTAAGACTGTGGCTGTTGACTTTTTTTATCAAACACTTAAATTTTTACTAAATTCAGAATCTGTTCTTAGAGGCTGAGCTCCCTGTCCATCACTCACATTAGCAAACATGTCATACTTGTGATAGTTGGCTTTATTCCTACCCCTGTCCTGGGCTTCTTGGAGCACAGGCAGTCCTGCAAGTCATTCTAAACTGATCTTAAGATTTGGAAAATCCTGTCTTTAGGCCGAGACTACAAAACTCCTGTTTTTCTCTTTCTAAGATATTTCTGAACTCTGGTCTTTAGGAATGAGTGGCTGATGTTTGAATTCTTCACCCTACCTGTGGGACAGGGCTATGGACTATGTTGTCCTTAATGCTTGTTCTGAACAGTAAGCAGACTAGCACTGATGCAGTGGGGGAGCCAGTTCTTCCTTGCTAGTAGTGTGTGTGAATTTCAGGTTTAGCATGTAAAGAAGTTGTTCAGGAACCTAAAGAACCAGATAACACCATGGTGAAATTAAGCTTTTTATTATCTGCCCACTCATTGGCAAGTTCTTTCCCAGGCAGTTAATTCTGCAGTTATGCTGCCTAGCATAGAGTGAAGAAGTTGTGCGGAGAGTGATGTCATGCAGGAGGTGCAGTCTCTGATAAGCAGACACTGAGTTTTGTGTTTGAGTCAATTTACAGGTCTGAGGAAACCCTTTTCCCTGATGGGCTGCATTTAATCTGGCATAATTTGATGTAATCAATGAGAAGTGTTGTAACAAAATATATCACATCTGGTTTGCTGCTAACAACCTGGAGAGTAAATGTCTCTCTGGACTTTATTACAGTGGACAGAAGTGCTTTAGACAGGATAAATAGCAGGTTATTCACCATCAAAACTGTCTTAAATCAGAGTTTTCCATTATGTCTAGTATAAAGAGAACGATATAGGATGTGGGTATGTTTTCAGATGTTGTCTGTAAGTGGATGCAAATGTCTTGATATGGGTGATGATGTGACTGCTTTCCAATTTCAATTAAGAGCAGGAGAGATCTAAGCATTTCAGCAAAATTCATAGATACTGTAGAAGATTATTTGAAAATCTCCTGCACAGAAATGACATTTTCAGACTAAGATGCCTGGTGATTTGAAGATTTGATGTTGTTTTGCATTGTAATGGACTCCAGTCTCAGGAACTACCTCAGTAAGTCTACCGATAGAAGCAGCTGAAAAAGATTCAGCTTTACTTAACTGTGGTGTCAAGAGAGTGCTTTTGGAGTATGACACTCTTAATTTTATTCTGACTGATACCCTGAACTTCCAAGTGAGTAAAATGGGCAGCACACTGATGAACGTGAAGGTTTTAGGGTCACAGCTGCTGTCATAATTTATATATCTACAGTTCTTTTAACTGGAGGATCTCACAGAATTTGCTGACACTGACTAAACCTTCATAGCTTCCACATGAAGTAGGGTTCATTATCTTTTACAGTTCTCATCAGGATCATTGGAGGGTCTTGGAGCTCAGAGAAGGGGGGGGGGGGGGGGAGAGCGAGCTCTTTCC